>NW_007732806.1:19335-20126 GCF_000696425.1 Galeopterus variegatus
TCAGATCATTATGGGTTGACAAATACAAGACACCTTTTGCCATCAATACTGTAAAGCAGAAAAGGTAACCATAGAGGGAACTTTGCCTATTAGGTAGGAAAATCAAATAATCAGAAAGGAGGCTCAAAAAAAGATACTAAAGAGAAGAAAGAAGGAAGGAAAGAAAGACCACAGTGGTGCACTGGACTTGCAGAGGGAGAAATCATACCTAAGGATACAAAGTGGTGTGGGGGGAAGGGGCAGGGGAAGGGAGGTTGGGATTAATTGGGTAGGGGATACAGGATGTCACCACAATGACATGCTGCTTGTATGGATCTGGCCATCACATCTTGGGCATGAGTGGTGACAGTCAGTTTTGTACCTCGTGAATATTCATAACCAATAAAAAAAAAGAGAGAATATAGTAAGAAATATGATCTCCGTGGTGCAGAAAGAATTCTAGGATACAGGAGCTTTGCAAACAAACAAGACCTTTGGATTTTAGACTTCAGGGCTATAAAGTCGTGTTGTATACATCTTTTTCTTTTCTTTTCTTTTCTTTTTTTGACATTCCACAATTTTCTGGCCTAAAAGTTTAGCATTACTCTGATAGATAATATTTTGTTACCAATCTAAAAACGATCAGGCCATATGGGAGCATGTCATGATTTATGGTGACTCCCAATTCTTTCTGAACATCATTTATTGTGATAACCAGTTTTACAAATCTAAATGATTTTATTGAGGGTATTTCTATCTGTACCTGGGAATGATAAAAGTGGTATTTAACAAAGTCTTTAATGCATACATGT
>NW_007732806.1:21385-22603 GCF_000696425.1 Galeopterus variegatus
TTTCACAGCATTATTGTGGTCACAGATAGCTATCACCTGTGACCTACCTGACCTGTGAAAGATAGATGTATTTGTCAAATTTTTAAAGTAGCCTTGACACTTGAGTGTGATTTACCATTGTGCTTCTCCATGTGTTTTCTTTTGTTGCTTATACTTTAGTTACCTTCTGCACTCTTCCCAGCATTTCCAGCTCTCCTCTGCTCTCTGCCCCACAGGACTGACATCTCTAAACTGTATTACTTATATTCTCTGTACTATGGTTTAAGTTTAGATTTGGCCAAGGATAAGATATTGGAGGGTAGAAGGAGAGAGAGGTCCATGTCTTTATGCTCTCCACATTCTTCCTGCCTCATTGCAGTTGGGACAGTGATCGTGCTCCTCTGCAGCTGTGGTTCCTGTTGGATGGCACCCTGTCCATGGTCTGAGCTCTGACTGGGCTCTGTTAACATCCTTCCCTCCTCTTACAACTTCAGACCAGGCTGAAGATGGGGTGGGAAGAGTGTGTGTATATGTGTGTGACAAGTTTCCTTGTTGCTTATTTCTAGGCATCTTGCAATCTGTTGTTGAATTTCCTTAACCCTCTTTATACTTCAGTACCCAGTTTCTTTATTACAAAGTCCTTTTGCTGGAATTTTGTTTGCAGGGTGCCATCGATTTCCTGTGAGACCTTCCTCATACATCCTTTAAATTATACCAATTTAAAGCTTCCGTCAAGTATTTTGTATAGGGTCATTAAAGCAATTACCAAAATAAAATGTGATTACTAATTATTGGTTTCTGTGCTTAGTTAAATAAAAAAAAAAGAATGTTATGCATCATTACTTATTTTTCAAATCATATTGAAACAAATCATTCTATCTGAGACTCACAATATAGATTGATTTGACCTTAATCAGTGAGTTGAGCAGGGCAAGCATTTTCCTCTCTAGAGATGTGGAAATGAGGCACAGAATTTATTTTTAATGAAAATCCCTTTTATTATTTGATGTGGGTATGAGATGACAGAGCCTGGCTTATGCTACTTTTTTTGTTTGTTTGTATATTTTTACTGTGGTAAGAAACATGTATTATAAAATTTACCATTTGTAAGTGTACAATACAGTAGTATCAAGTACATTTACACTGTTACTAAACAGATCTCCAGAACTTTTACATCTTGCAGAACTGAAGAGCTATATTCATTAAAAATTCCTGTTTTCCTCCTCTCCCCAGCTACTG
>NW_007732806.1:23973-25628 GCF_000696425.1 Galeopterus variegatus
ATTTTTTTTTTTTTTTTTTTTTTTTTTTTTTTTTTTAGGTAGGAACAGTACTGAAACTATGGCTCAAATTACATGGTTCAGGTATCAAGGTTAGTATTTATCTCATCTTGTACACGCATATTTAGCATTTTTAAATGTTCTAGAGTTTGGTGGATCTCCAATAGAAAATGCTGTATCTACTTGGAGAGCCATGAAGTGAACTCTTCCTCTGGTTCCCTCCTCTATGGATTCCCAGTGAGCTCAACTTAGACAGGCTGCAGAACAATTCACCTATTACCACATAGCATAGCATAGTCTTAATCTGATATTTTCCTAGTTTGAGCCTTATTTTTGTATCCCTGTGGAGATTTTACTTCTTGCCTATCCCTTATCATAAGAATTTGTAATTGTTTCTCACTTTCCCCTGCCTCCTTACTGTTGCTCTGGATCACTCTTAACTGAGATATTTCCTTTTGACTTTTTAAAATCTTTAATTTCCCAAAAAATGGGAGCATGGAGTCCTGAAACTAAGGTGAAACATGACTACTCAAAAGAAGATAGAGCCCTAATATTAATCGTGTTAGAAATATTTAGAAAAGTTACTCAATTTTGAAAAAAAATGAGAAAAATAGCATTTACTCTACATTGCATTAAGATAAATTATAAAAGTATAATGCAGTCATTTCACAAACCATTGTGATATCACCACTTTAGACTCTTGGCAATTTTAGTTTATACTTAATTTGAGACCCCATCCCAAGATGGTATTAGCATTATTAGGTGCTAATAAAAAAAGAAAGAAAGAAAAAGAAAAGACCCAAACAACACGTTGAACTTGCAGAAGGGGAAAACAAGCCTAAGGATACTAGAGATGGGAGAGAGGCAAAGTGGGGGGGATTTGGGGAGGGATAAGTTGGGTAAAGGGCATAAAAATACCACGATTTGTAATAATAAATACTTACAATAAAAAATAAAACTTTATAAAACTGTTATAATTTAATCTTATTAGTTTGCTTTCATTTCTGTACTAATCTCAGCTTGTCTTACTCCTTGAACCAGTATTTCTCTAAATAGGACCAGTAGGACCAACTGAATATGGATCATTTGGGTTACTTATAAAATACAGATCCTGGGTGAGTCCCATTACAGGATTCTTGTTTTGGGACAACGGAATTTCAAGAAAGTTTGAAAATCATTGCTTATATATTTTTTTATGAATACCACTCATCCTCCTGCACTCAATTTTTTGTTTCTACTTGTTCCCTAACTTGACTTACAGTTTTATCTAAACTTTAACCATTACTGTATGTACTGATCTTGTGGATTGATCCCTGCCACTTTATCCTCTCTTCCTGCAATAGCAAAATTCCATAGATTTGAGGGCAATTTCTTCCTGTCTTCATTTGTCTCACACAAAATGTGCCCTCCTTCAAGGGGTTTCTGCCATTTCATCCTNTGTCTTCATTTGTCTCACACAAAATGTGCCCTCCTTCAAGGGGTTTCTGCCATTTCATCCTAGTAACTATTGGCAACACCTCCATCTCATTACTGGACTTGGCACTAATTCTCAATGTGGCTTAAACATTTACTGATTATTGAAAAGTCCTGTGTATTTCCAGCAATTTTCCAGTTAGGCATGAGACTTCTTTGGCCAGTGGAATATAAGGAAAATGACA
>NW_007732806.1:26976-28642 GCF_000696425.1 Galeopterus variegatus
TAATTTCTAATTGTAAGTGAATTTCTTCCCTTAGGCATCTTAAGCAAGATATAAAGCAGTCGATTTTACCCAAGAAAACATACAGTACAATGTAGAATTTAGATATCCTTTTGATATATACCCAGTAATTGGATGATTTTTACCTCTTTGTTTTGGATAGTACCAGTACAATGCCTTGGAAACAATGGGTGCTTAATATGAGGGTACTTCAAAAAGTTAATGAAAAGACTAATATTATATTTTAATTCTGTTTTTCCATGAACTTTTTGTTGGAATAAACTTGTAAGTGTATTTCTCTCTCTCTCTGTCTTCTTGATTATTTGTCTTTTGAGGGAAGGGACTGTCTTGTTTTTCTTTACATTCTACACAACGTCTTGCTCATATTGGGAACTTGGTAAACATTTAATTTGAATTTAGCAAGTTAAGTCTGACAATGTTCAGATTGGGGAGGGTTAATACTTGGACCATGAGGTGTGACTAGTGAGCCTCCATCTGTTTTTGGCTCTGATAAATTTGTGTCAATGAATTGTCCAGCAACTACATCTCAGTGAGCCATTTATTTACTGTTTTTCATGCTCTTTACACGTTCAATATTTAGCTGCAACATTTACTGGACAATAAGAATAGCAAACAAGTATTTAGAGCCTTTAATTTCAGTTTTGTTTGTTTCTTAAAATTAACACAATGATACTTAAATGTCAGTCAGATCAATACAGACTCAAGATTTATAACTACCTTTTATAAGATAAATTTAATTCTTGAGTAAATACCAATTATATATATATACACACACATTTCTTCAGAATAAACTAATTCTGCATTAATATTTACTTTTATTACAAGAAGGTTTTTGCTATGAAAATATTGGTCTTCTTTGGAAAAAAATTCCACTACATCTTTGGTATTTGAAATGATTTGCAAATTATCGTGATTTATTGCTGGTACAGCTGGAATTTCTTCTGTCATGTTTTTCTCATGTAACTGAAGAGATATTTTCCCACTCATTTGTCTACTGAATGGCCATTGCTCTGTTGACATGAACATCATAATTAGCAATTCAACATGTCTCCTTTATCTAGAATCAATTAATTATAGTATTTGGTAATGTGCTTTACTCCACTATGGGGCATTTTTCCTGCTTGAGGAATAGTGGTTTAAAAAACATAGAACAACATCTAGGCTTTTATATAATTTCTACCTACATAGGGCTTTGCAAACAATATAATATTTTAATATGAATGTTAAAAGTCTGGTTGTACATCATAATTTTGAGAAATAAACTTTAAAAACATTTCTCAGTAGCGTGTCCAATATTTTAAAAGAGTTTTAACACCATATATAGACTCTTTAAATTAATTGCATGTTTAGTAAATCCTTACTAGGTACCCAACAGAGTGCTAGGCTCAAGGAATGCAGAAAAGGATCAGAAAGAAACCTCTACTCTTACAGTATTCATGATCTAGTCAATGTGATGTGCATAAACTCATAATATTGTGCTGCATACTCTCACAGCGTTACTTAGCAGGAGAAAAGAGAAGTTAGACCTAACTCCTGAGGTAGAAGGGAGTGAACGAGGAAGATTGGGGGTCAGAAAGAGCTTAAAAATGGAATTATTTCTTAGAGAATAAAATATATGTTATCAAATGGAGAGGCTATGGGCTTGTAT
>NW_007732806.1:30103-31998 GCF_000696425.1 Galeopterus variegatus
AATCCATTCATGAGGGCAGAGCCCTCAAGATCCAATCCCCTTCTGAAGACCACACCTTTTAAATACCATACTTGCATTTCCCACCCTCTTAACACTGTTACAATGGGGATAGAGCTTTAACATGAATTTTAGGGGAACTTTCAAACTATAGCAGAGTCTTAGGGACAGTTATATTTTTATGTAATACTTTTCTCTTCCCAGTGAAATTAGACACTGAGGATGGTAGGGCTGCTCAAAGAGCAAGCGTAAGCTTATGTAGTAACATGTAGGTCAGAGAAGGGAATCTGCCCTAACTTGACAGTCTCCTCAGTTCATAATGGTGTGTGTGTGTCTTTAAAGTCATATTCTTCTCCATTTGCAGAATGGAAAGGAAACACAGTTTATCAGAAATAACGATAATTACAGATAAGCTTCACCTTCTTTTCCATGTAGCTCCTAGAAACCAATCAAAGCAATCTGTATGTCTGGGCACCTATTTCACTGTCTCCTTAACTTATTGAAAGTAAAGATATTTTAAGATGTCTTAGGTGTTTCCTTAGTTTACAGAGTGGCCAGTTTAGCTCTGGGCTACCTCACAAAGCCTACAGGTATAACACATCTGATAGACCTAAGATGACTATTGGTCGTGGCATTTTGAGAAATATTTACTAAACTTTCATAGTGTGTTGAGTGATGCTTCCACTGGGTAAGGTTGTTGGTATGGATCTTTACGTTCTCCAGTAGATTACTTCCAGGGAGAGAGAGATCCAAAAGTGAGAGGAGTAAGTCCTGATTCTCTTTCCCTTCCTCCCCTGTTTTCTGAAGGTAACTATAGGCAGGTTCCTGGAACATATGCATTTGAAATGACAAGGAAAACTATACTTTCATCCTCCCAAAAGGGCANGAACAACAAACATAAAGAAATGTTTTAAATGTGATATATGCCAGGTACTTTTTCGACCTGTGCCTTATGCTTTCCTTCATTGGAACATTCCCTACTCCATATAACCCTAGTGGGAGTGTCATTTATGAAATACATTATTTACTAAGTTAAGAGTGAGCATATGACATGATTAATGCTAGCTGTGCTGATGACCTGCCTCTTTAATCAAAGTGGTTCTGATTCTTAGCACTTGCATTTGTAGTGTCTCCGTGGTACAAACACTCCCACTCTCCCCCCATGACTGATTTCAAGCTACCAATATGATATCTGTGAATGTGGAGATGAAGAGAGAAGCACAGAATTGGCTCTGCTTAGTTACTGGCTCTTGCTTCATCAAGCCACTGCCAACAGGCCAAAGCTGATACCTTATATCCCTCTGGACATAGAGAATGGTCCAGAATCAGGTACATAAATCCAAAGAAGACTGAGGAACACCTTTGTGAAGGATCTGTGTGGATGCTTGAGGGCCTGACACTTTCCTCTGGAATTAAGGCCTCGAGGACAACATAAACCTAGAGCAGCTGGTAACCACCTTTGCTACCATAGCAAGAGAGTATATATGAAAATAAGGCACGGAAGATGGTAGAGCTAAGGGGTGAAGAGAGAAAGTCTTATTGACAATTTGAAACCCTGTGTTTAGTTTTAATCTGTCCAAATTCAGCCCTCTGAGACTTTCTGATTATATAAGCATATAAATTTACTTTTTTACATAAGCTTACTTGGGTTTCTGTCACTTGCAAGCAAAATAATCCTCAGTCTAACAAATAGAGAACATCTTAGAATAGGAGATTCATATTTTTACATTCTGAGAGTGGAAAGTTTAGAAATCTTTGGGGACCCAGAGAAAAATGATTAGACTTTCCTTAAATAGAAGATATGCACAGGAAAAGCCTGAAATTTCCTTGGGAAGCCGGAATAGTGAGGAGACCACAGAGCAAAGAGGAGAATGTCCTGGACCAAAGGTCTCCAGGGG
>NW_007732806.1:32744-37892 GCF_000696425.1 Galeopterus variegatus
GGAATAGTGAGGAGACCACAGAGCAAAGAGGAGAATGTCCTGGACCAAAGGTCTCCAGGGGCAGTATCAGCCAGGGTACCAGGCCAGGGACTTTCTGCTTCTTGACCCTGGGGGCTGCTCTATTCTTTTTCAAAATCAACTGTATGTGCATAGAGGGGAGGGGTAATAACAGTCTCCTGGATACTAGATGCAATCTACGTCAAAAATTCTATCCTTTACACCTATTGCCAGAGTTATCTTTATGATCAAAAATGTGACCCCTCCATTTTAAATGTAAAATGCTGCCGCAACTTCCCTTTACTTTGGTAGAAAACAAAAATCAACACTTTTTCATGGCATGTCAGACCCTTTATAGTTTGGCTTTTTTCTAGCACTTTATCCCTATTTCCCTTCACTCTCGTTTACACACGCTGCCGCAACTTCCCTTTACTTTGGTAGAAAACAAAAATCAACACTTTTTCATGGCATGTCATATAGTTTGGCTTTTTTCTAGCACTTTATCCCTATTTCCCTTCACTCTCGTTTACACACGTACACACTTATTCTGGACCCCTGAATAGACCATGTTCCTTTGTGACTCTGAGTATTTGTGTGCCTAGAAGGTACTCACCTTGCTGTGGACCTAGTTAAGACCTACTCTCCATCTATGTCCTAGCACAATCATTGTTACCTATAAGAAGCATTTTTGGACTCTCCCATGTGGCCTTCATGACTTCTACCTCCATTCTTCATTACCACCATATCTACCTTTTTATTGTAGCAATTTTATGTGTTTTATTCAGTTCTGGTTGCATAACAGAGTACTTTAGACTGGGCGACTTAAACAAGAACCATTTGTTTCTCACAGTTCTGGAGACTGGGAATTCCAAGATCAAGGTGCCAGAAGATTCAATTCCTAATGAGGTTCTGCTTCCTGGTTCATAGATGGTCATCTTCTTTTTGTGTTCACACATGACAGAAAGAGAGATAGAGAGTTCTCTGGAGTATTATTTATAAGAACACTAATCCCATTCATGAGAGCTCCACCCACATGACTTAACTACCTCCCAAAGGCCCTACCTTTGGGAGGTTAGGATTTCAACATATAAATTTGGAGGGGACACAACATTCAGTCTGTAACAATGAGTTTGGTTGTTTTCTTGTTTGTTTGTTTATTTATTTTTGTATGACATTTCCTTTCTAAACTGCAAGACCCTTGAAGATGGTTCCTACTGAGTAAGTCTCTTAAAAATGTAGTCTAAAGAATATTCACAAATACAACCATTTAGGTTTACAATATGGCATATTTTCTCAGACTTTAGAGTAGCAGGCTAATTCAGTTCCAGAATACTTATTGAATGTCAGACATTCTTGCAAGGAAGTAGAAAGATTAGGAAGACATGGCTCAGATACTTGAGGCTATTGCATTCTAGAGCAGAAGAATGGTATAGAGGTTGGTGGTTGGTTGGGTAGATAGGTAGATAGACTCTCACTTATGCAGTATAAAGATGTGTACAAGTTTCAATGGCAGCCCAAGAGGCATTGTGTCTAGATGAGCTGTGGATGGCTTCAGAGAAAATAATTACATTTTAATTAGTCTTGGAGGATATATAGAAACAGATGAGGGAGAAGGAAAGGAGGGAAACTTCATTACATGCAGAAGCGTCTGTACATGTAAAATCCTGATATATGTAGGATGTTTGTGTTGTGTGGCCAGTGCTATGGTCTGAATGTTTATGTCCCTCCCAAACCCATATGTTGAACCCCCAGCACCCCAAAGTGATGGTATTAGGAGGTGGGACCTTTGGGAGGGGATCAGATTATGAGGGAAGAATCCTTTTGAAAGGGATTAATCCCCTTATAAAAGAGGCGCTAGAGAGTTGCCTTGCTCTTCCACCATGTGAGATTATAGCGAAAAGAAGGGTCCTCACCTGACACTGAATCTGTCTTGATATTGGACTTCCTAGAACTCCAGAACTGTGAGAAATACATTTCTGTTGTTTATAAGCCATCCAGTTTATCCTATTTTGTTACAGCAGCCCAAATGGACTAAGACAGTAAGACTGGCATAGCTAACGTGGATATTAGCTCAGTTCTGGCATACAGTAGGCATTGAGTAAATGTTCAGCAGTGGATGAATGTAGGCTGCATGAGTAAGAATGATAGGAAAAGAAAGTGAGAGGTACTTTGGGACCTCAATTGGAAGGGTCTTAATTTGTCAAGGTAAGATATTGATACTTCATCCAGACTTAAATAAGACAGCATTTTCTAGTGGTTAAGCCTAACCACTATTCATAAAACCTGGTTTGAATGCTGGCTCTACCATGTACCAGTTTTGCATTTGTGGGAAAGCCTCAATCTCAGTTTCTTCACCTGTAAAATGGGGATAGTGATTATACCTACTTTATGGGTTACTGTGAGAATTACAATTAAAGCATTAAGAATAGAGCTTCATATAATTCGAGTCCACAGTAAAGGTTATCTAATATGGTTATTAATACTTTATGCCCTCGAGAGTATTGAACACATTTTAAGAGAGCTGCAAGGGCAAGTTTTGTTTCTTTAATATTGCAGGGCTGTCAGCATGCCCAGGTCCACAGAATGTCATCTTTCCTGATTCTTTCTAGCTTGTCTTGATTTGGGGAAAAAAAATATCACACCCCCGTGAAAAACATTGGCGATTTCAAAAAGAGGCCAGAGGCATGAAAAAGCACCAGTGAAGGCCTGCGACTAGATAATGATGTATATCACTGGTTGCAGGTGCTGTTAGCCCTAGAGGAAGAAAACAGTAGCTTGGTAATAGGACTGAAATAGGACCTTTAGGAATGAGAGTTAGAAAGGCTAGTATTAAATTTCAAGTTTTACTGAGTATAGGAGAACGGGCAAGGGCAACTAGAAAAAATGGAAAAAATAGCTACATGTCCAATAATAGTTACCAGAGGAGGAAAATGCATTGAGATGTGTGATGATGTCACTGCCCTTGCCTTCACCTTTCACCCCTTGAGGGAAAACTTCAAACTCTGGTGTGCTCTCATTTAGGGTAAGTGAAACCCCAGGTGGAGTCATTTTGGCCTGAAATCTGATGCAGAGTGGAATGGGAAGAAAAGGTGAGAAGCCATAGAGGTTTCTAGCAAGATTTACAACTTTAACTTGAGTCCTTTGACTATGGCTGGAGTTCTAACAGTTAGTTGGTGTTTTAATATACGAGATAATCAAAAGAAAATATTTCTAGTACCTCTACTTCTACACCTATGAATCCTGTTTCACATCTATGTGACCTAGTTCTAGGCATGTATAGCTCACTAATATCATGCAATTCTGGCAGCGAAGAGGAGGATAGCACTTGGAATAGCAGTGTCCAGATTACTCCCTGGAGATTTTGTGGGATATTAATACATGAACTGTGAAAAAGTGATTTTGTGGACATATTAGTTTGGATATAGAAGCTTAAGCAGAATGAAACTAGTTTATTGACTGTAGGATTTCTCGGATTCTTAATATGCCAGTGTTTACAGTTAATCTCCTAAAGTGAAGATCAGGGCAGAGAGAAAGATGGAAGGGCATGGAGTACAGAATTCTGCTTTCAACATGGCCAAATAGACAGAGACGCAATCGAACAATAGCAATAGTTTATGAATACTTCTGCTGACTTGAATATACTGCTTACCACTTACCACTTCATTTAATGGTTCTCAATGCCAAAACCAAACCACCCTCCTTATCTGACCGTCATCTACTTCCTGTCTGAATTGTGACATCAGGATTTGGATAAATACCTAATTAGACTCCTGGGCATCCTGGGGACAGCTCAGTCTTATATCTGGCCCTGTGTTTCAAGATCAGTTCTGTCTTAGTCTTCCTAGTCTTGATCCTGTCTCCCAGATTCAATGCTACCCACAAGACAAAGCCATGGGCTATTTCTCTTAAGTGCATAGAATTCCTAGAGTCAGAGACATTAGAACAGGAAGAAATCTTAGCTCTCATTGTATTCAATTCCTTAATTAAATATCTTCATGTTCAATTCCTTAATTTTACAGAAGAATTTTACTAAGATAAATAGTCCTAGACATGACTCTCATGTACAGCTGCCTAAGTTATACAGTGCACAACTGCAAGGTGCTTTTCACTAGACTGTGATGTGAATAGTGCCCCCTGAAGCAATCTGTGCAACTATAGACAGTGGCCCTGGCTTAGACATAAGTGTTTAATTGTTTTCTCCTAGAAGAGGTAGCTGTGTGTTCTAAGGAGGCTGAGGATAGAATAGTGATTAAAGGTAATAAACAAAAGAGTATAAATCTTGAAGCCTGAAAGGTAAATTATGTTATTAAAGCATGTTTCATTATAAAATAAATAGCTAGAATGAACATGCTGCAATTATCTAGTAAAAACTTATATTGTATCCTTAATTTCAAATCTTTGCTTTCTCTATTTAGTAAGTGATTAAAAAGTAATAGGGAAGGAGAGCAGGAACAGTGGAGTGGCAGAGAGTGACACTGAGGTGTTTAGGAAGAGTATAGAAGCAGTGGAACAAATACTCAGAGAATTGAAATGGGAATGGGAAGCCATTGAAATGAGAATGTCAGAATAACAATGAAATATGTATAAATGCAACCTTAGGTTTATATAATACTACTCGGTGAGTCATTTCATGTGGCTTGCCAAATTGCTAAAAGAGTAACTGCTCCTGCCCTCCATGTTACCTTTTTTTAGATTAAAAAAAAAAGAGAGAGAGAAAACAAAAGGGTTTTGTTTGTTTGTTTGTTTGTTTGTTTGTTTGGTTTTTTGTCAGCTGGCCATCAGTACAGGGATCAAACCCTGGATCTTGGTGTTTGTTACCAGCACCATGCTCTAACCAACTGAGCTTACCAGCCAGCCCTCAAACAAAACTTTTAATGTGTTTCCTGACACCCCTTGGGAGTTAATTTTCAGAATGCCTAACACAGGGAGCATTGCCAATAAGTTTCAGTCAAATGCCTGCTGCAGCTTTATGATCTGTCTCCTTTTGGCTTTTGTGGTGTTTAAAACGTATTGAAATAGCCGCCAGAAACAGCAGCTCTGTTCTCTTTACCACTGTGAGGCTTACCTTGTCAGGTAAGACTTAGAGCTCGGTCACTGGAGGGGGGTGCACAGCACTGCTAGGGTTGCTTTACTCCCCTCACTTGCTTTACT
>NW_007732806.1:38363-40000 GCF_000696425.1 Galeopterus variegatus
GTCACTGGAGGGGGGTGCACAGCACTGCTAGGGTTGCTTTACTCCCCTCACTTGCTTTACTCATTTCTCCCATTAGACTGTGACTACACTGAGTGCAGGAACCTTGCCTTCCATCCTGAGCATCCCCATCTCTAACATAGGGCCTGCCACCTAGCAGACACTCAATAAATGATTGTTCAGAGAGGAAGAGTTGTGGCCTCTCTCACCCATCATTTGCGAAACTCAGCTGTTTGTTCATGCCTATTAAGCCCCAAAGCTATTAATGCCCTACAAGGTAGAAATGGCTGTTTTCATCAAGACAGAAGTTTGCACAGCTTCCTCTCTGTGCTGGCAAGCATGAGGGTGGACGCAAATAATATTCATTCTGGATCAAAATCAGGAATTTCTGTTTGCTTAGGTTCTAGGGGTAAATCTCCCTGTACATAGAAATGTATCATGTTGATGCTTCTGATGGGCGGGCTGCCCAGAGCTTCATTGAGTTGTCAATGTTTGTACTTGATCTATTGACAATAGAGGCTTGAAAATAAACAGCTTTGCCAACTCCAAATAACTGGGTTGAAGCCGGGTAAACAGGAAAGCTTTGCACAAAGCTAAGAGCTGGCACAGGGCTTGAGGTTGCAGTAAGTGCAGTAGGTGTCTGCAGATGGCTTCAGCAGGGGTAAAAGGAGTCTGAGCTCTAAAATCAGGACAAGAAATCAGACCTTAAATTCAATCAGTGCGTTTAGGGAGCAGTGACCCATGTAGGAAACAAGGCAACGCTATAAGGGAGTGAGAGGAAAATGGGTTTTAAGTCCAGCTCCACCACTTGGGCAAGTTATGTGTCCTCTCTAATATAAAATTTCTTTATCTCTAAGAAGGATATAGTGACAGGAGTGATTATTTGATAGAAAGGCCATTAAGGTGAGATAAACCTGGATTCTATTCATGAATCTATAAAACCCTACCTGTGAAAACTTAAGACACATCTCAGCCTCACTGAGCTTTGGTCTTTTCATCTTTAAAGTGGTAATAATACCACAGAAGGTTAGCCAGAAATAATCAACTTGGTATTCACGCAGCAACACAGACATTTTTTTTTTTTTTTCCTTTTTGTCATTTTTCGTGACTGGTAACGGGATCACAACCCTCAGCGTTGCACCCACACCATGCTCAACCAGTGAGCGGACCGGTCTCTATATGGGATCCAAACCCTCGGCGGGAGCGCCACCGCGCTTCCAAGCGCCGCTCTCTACAGAGTGCGCCACCGGGCCGGCCCAACACAGACATTTAATACTGTATGAGGAAAGCAAGAATTGGAATACAAACAAAACTCTCTCTGTGCATATGTGTGTGTAATAAAAATTGGAGAGACATCCTTTAAATTTGTAAATGGTCCAGAGTTAGGGGCTAATGTAAGGGCGGGGGGGGAGAGGCGGATAATGAATGATAAAAAATAATGGAGGATAAAAGTACAACAAAAGTATTATCTGGCATGGACCATAGAGAATTGTTCTTCTAAACTGAATGATATGATTAACTCAATTTTGTGGTCCATAAAGGGCAAAAAATAACCATGCAAATAAATACATAACTACATACCATGATAACTGGTGTGAATAAAATAAAAAGATGCTATAATGAAGAGTGAGCAGGGTAGA
>NW_007732806.1:40218-40901 GCF_000696425.1 Galeopterus variegatus
ACCATGATAACTGGTGTGAATAAAATAAAAAGATGCTATAATGAAGAGTGAGCAGGGTAGAGGAGCTCTAACACAGATGTTAAAGTGAACCAGGGGAAGAGTGTAGGAAGGAACATTCCAGACAGCAAGAACAACATTGCAAAGTCCATGGTGCTGTAAATTGACTGATGCATTCAATGCACTGAGACAGCCATGGGGCTGGTGGGTAAGGGCCAGAGTGGTTAGAGGTAAGCCTGAAGTGGTATGAGAGGCCAAGTTATATAAGGCCTCGTAGACCACATGAAAAGGTTGCATTTTAACCTAAGTGCAGTGAGAAGCCATTAAAGGGTTTTAAATGCCGGAGCTAGTGGATAATGATAGAGATGGTGGGAAGAGGATATTTGTGGCACAGTCAGATTTTTGTCGAATACTCTGACTGCTGTTTGGGAGCCAAAGTGGATGCAGACAGATCTATTAAGAGCTTTCTTGCAGCAATCCAGATGGACTGTGAGAGTGGTCTGGACAATAGTGTGGGCGATGGGGATGTAGAGATGTTATCGATTGGAGAGATACTTGGAGATATTGGAAAAGGTCATATAAGTCTAATATGTCTTTGTCATGGACTATATATGTGTTCAAATTATTTTCTCCTTTTTATTGGACAATTGTACATCCCTTTCTTATTGACATCAGAAATAGCCACA
>NW_007732806.1:42576-44287 GCF_000696425.1 Galeopterus variegatus
GAGCATGATCACTCCTTCACTATTTTATAAGTTCAGCAGGGAAGAGAACATGTCTGTTTTTCTTAATATTTATTCCTGTTTTGAACAGAATTTCTGACATATAATGGCTATTTAGCAAGTACTGAATAAAAGAAAAGGAAATTGTTTTTTTTTTTTTTTTGTCTTTTTTCGTGTCCGGCAACGGATTGCAACCCTCAGTGTCGCGCCCATACCGGACCGGGGACCGGCAACGGGATCTCAACCCTCGGTGTTGCACCCGCATCTCACTCAGCCAGTGAGCAGGAACCGGTCTGTATGTGGGATCCGAACCTTTGATCCGCCACCGGGCCAGCCCAAGAAGAGGAAATTGTTAATACTTATCCAATATCTATAAGCCATGCTCTATGTATGTGTGTGTGTCTGATGGCCAGCTATGGCTGCCAACATTAGTCATCCTATATTTGATCTATATTTCACTTAAAGTGGTATACATTTCACTTAATGCTTCTCCAAACCCCTTGAGGTTGATGGTATTTTCCTTACTTTACATTTAAGTGGGCTACTGAAAGTTAATTTCCTTAAAGTAAGAATATGTCCTCACATTATCATGCATTTATGTGTCATCCTCTCTGACAACTGCTTCACTATCAAATTCTACTCAAAAACAAAATAGTAATTTTATCATCTGACCTATTAACCCATCTGTAGGGCTTTCTTGGATTCTACCTGTACTATAAGGAGGAGTGTCTAGGCCGTTCCTTGTCTTCTTCCATTAGCTAGATAGATTCTTCTAATACAGCNATATCTTACTTGATAGTGGAAGTTATCTTCCTCATTTTGAAGCTGTTATGAATCTATTTACAATGCTCTTTATTCAATACAAGATAAAGTTAAGTAGATGGCACGACATTCACCTATCCATAAATTCACTTAACCTCCTTTACGGAGTGCTTACCTTTTTCTAGGTATTGAGAGAAAACAAGTCACGTGAAGCACTGTCTTTCCTCAAGGAACTTAGAGTCTAACACTCAGTGTGAGTGATCCCAGTGCAATGTGATGGAATCTTCAAGTCAAATATGCATGGGTCTTGTGAGGAAAGACTAGCATTTCAGAGAGGCTGGAAGATCAGGGAAGGCACTTAACTGAGTTTTAGTGTACAAAGGGTGGCCAAAGCAATCACAAGTGGAGAATAGCGTCCAGAAAAACAGAAAGTACAAAAGAGAATGAAGCATTCCAAAAAATAAGAGTCCTTCAGTGGAGGTAGATGTGTGATTTTTTTGCATGAGATAGTTCAGAAATCATCAGGGATGTTGTTGGCCAAAGTCAGATGAGGAACTGCAGAGAAACTCACCAATCAGATCTGGCCTTTGGCCTCTTCACCCTGATTTCACCTCTTCCCCCCTTGTTCTCTGTGTTCCAGCCCCACTGGCCTTTAGTTATTCCCCCAAACCTCTCATGTTCCCCCTGCTCTCTGGATCTTTGCACATTGCCTGGGAGGTTCTTTCTTGCACCCCTCTTCATCCAGGCAACGCCACTCCGTCAGATCTGGATTTCCGTTCTACTGTCTCAGGGAAGACTTCTCTGATGCTCCGGATGAAATCACTGTCTATCTTGCATCTCCTCTGATCCCTATATTTTTCTAGCATAGCCCTTGTCATAGATGATAATTATGAGCATGATCACTCCTTCACTATTTTATAAGTTCAGCAGGGAAGAGAACATGTCTGTTTTT
>NW_007732806.1:45942-47868 GCF_000696425.1 Galeopterus variegatus
TTAATTGATATAAATGCATTCAATGTCTCTGGTGAAGTTCTTTTGTTTTTAACCATTTTCTAGAACTTTGGTCACTTATGCTCCAAACTACATATTTCTTTTCTCAGGGGTTAGTTAATAATCCCCTCTAACGCTGTTCTTTAACCAAATTCAGGGAAAATGATGTATCTTTAAATGCTGACATCTTTTTATATACACTTATAACTCTGATGTTTCTATTACATAATTCACATCTTCGTACTCAGGACTCACATCTTTCAAATGTCTCTATTTTGTTTTAAACAATACACTTAACCTACATTACTCTTTCCTCTCTCCTTGAACATTGCAAGTATGGCCAAGTTAGCCCCACTGTGGAAAGCAAAACAAAACAAAAACGTACTCCGCTGATTTTGTTATATATCTAATATTTTTGAGTTCTATAGGTTACAGCTCTCAAAATTTTGTAGTCCTGCATTTCCTGTACTATATAGTTTGGGAGGGAATGGGTCCTTCCATGCATTTCTATGATTTTATTTTGTCTGTCTCACTTCCTTGGCACCCTGCCTTCCTTCCACTTTTGGCGTTTCTCTCTGTTCCTTTTCTACTTATCAGCTCCTGCAGTCCTAGTTAATCTAAAACTCAAGTTCTCCAAGCAGGGGCCTACTCTTCCAGATCTCTGTGGCCTTCCTTGTTAGGTTTGCTGTCTCACTTCCTTCTTTATTTCTCTGTGAACTACTGTCAAGGCTGAATTTTGTAAAGCAAACCTTTCCTCATCTTTCTGATTTACAGAGTCTTCCTTATGCTCTTTTTATGACATACTATTTGCTGAAGTCTAGTAGCTGTATTTCTCTCTATTCACTGCCTCCTGAAATTACATTTTTTTGCTATTTTATCTTCAAGACTCTTTCACTCTTTTCTCTTTCAGGTCCAGAAATCTTTCTTGTATAGTTTGGGGCAGATGTTAAGATATTTCATCACCTCATGAGTCTCTACCTCACAGATTTCCTTACTTCTTTTCATAAATTCTTCTGAACCTTTTAAGTATTTGTCCCTGTTTTCCACAAAGGTAATACAACTAGTCCCTTTTGGTAAGCCCACAGCTATGTTCTTATTTTTCACATCACCTTTTAAATGTTATGCATTATAGCCACCTTATATCAAATCTATACCAGGTGTTTTCCTGATTCCGAGAATACTTTTTGTCCTTTAGAAAATTTAAAAATAACATTTAATAACCACATATATATGTTATTTTACTAATCTCAAAATAATCCTATGGTATATTAATGTTATTATGTTCATTTTATAGACTTAAAAATATAAACCCTTTTTTAAAAATTAGAAATAAAGCAAAACTAATGCAAGGTGTTTGATCTCAAAACTTGACTTTAAAAAATGTATCACTTTGGTTATTTTTTCAATTATTTGAGTACCTAAGTATGCCAGAGAGTGTTCTATATGATGGAAAAACAACAATAAATTTGCTGCATAAAAGACATTCAAAATTTCATGGGGATACTGAGAAGTAAATAATTTTTATTCATGTAGTAAATAAAACTATGTGATAAAAAGTTATGGTGACATAGACATAAATTCATTTAGAGAATTAAGGATGGTTTCACAGATGAACATATATTTGAGCTGTGGATAAAAAATGAATAAGTATATGTAATATAAAAAGTAGATGAAAGAGAGATTTCAATGTACCAGAAATATACCATGTGTAAAGGTAGGACGTGTAAAAGAGCATGATATGGTTGGGAAAAGGAAAGAATTATGGTTTTAATCAAGTAAGATTATGTGAGGTGGGGAGAGAGATATCAAGCGGGAAAAGTAAATTAGGAATAGATCGTATACGTTCTGACAGTGTTTGGGCTATTGTCAAAGGTGATTGCAGAGAAACCCTGGAAATTTGATAGCTTAACATGTAGAAGTGCATTTGTT
>NW_007732806.1:49415-51337 GCF_000696425.1 Galeopterus variegatus
AAGAGAGTGTGTATGACTTTAGAGAGAACAGTGTTGAGACAAGTTTTTATTTTGAATTTTTTAAGGATAGTAGATCTTTCAACATGTCTGTGGGATCAAGGGAAGAAGCCAATGGAGGAGATTTGAAATATCCAACAGACAGAATAATTGATGGAGCAATGCTTAGGAGCAGAAAAAGTTGCAAACGTAGGTGGGGGCATCTGCTTTAGAAAGAAAATGTCAATATCTTCTTTTGGAGCAGCGAAAAAAGAAAAGGAAAGAAAAATTTGAAGAATATACACATTTCAGGCCAGAGGGAACATGATTCAGAAACTCAAGTTCTATGGTTATTTTTTCCCAAAAAGGCAGAGGCAAGGTCTCTGATAAGAATGAGGAAAGGGTGAGAGGAGAGTTGATGACTAAATAAAATGGAAAAGGTTTAGAAAAATCATGGTGAAGAGCAAAAGGAGGCAGCCAAGGTCTTGTGAAAGAGTTTCCAGATGTCATTAAAGACCCAACAGGACAGAAGTTATACCATGTCATAAATCTTGAGAACAAATCCTGTACCCTCCCAGATACTGTATAGCTTTTCTATAATTTCCTTCTGTCCACCACTCTTCACAGGATCCTTTTGGAAAATAAACAAATCTGTTTACCACAATCTGCCAAACAGTCCGATTTGATATGCCCAATAGTAAAATGGACAAAACTTTGGCCATTTCTCTCTTTTCTTTCTTTTTCAAAATGTTTATTTGCAGATGAATCTTGAATACTGACTAAGATGGAGGGAGAAATTCAGGTCTCTGTTACCTAAATCCCATAATTTAGCTTCTTTTTCTACTTATGCCTTAACAAAGCATTAGNCTGGGGGCTCAGATTGAAGCAGACTTGGCCGTCTTCATCTCCCTGGACATTGACATCCACCCAGCAGAAGGAGAGGAAAAAAGGTAGTAGAGATAGTACAGGAGGTTTTTATGGGTCAGTCCTGGATATTGGGAACGTCAGTTCTACTCATATTCTGCTGACTAGAAGCACAAGCTATATCTACCTGAAAATAGACACTGAAAAACATCATCCAGCTGAGTGCCCAGAAGTCTGTGCCCAGTCTAGGTAGCAAATTTAAGGTGGTGGGGATTTCCACGTAGGGGAATGAAATATCTAGATTCTGATTTGGATGAAGAATACCAAGGGGGAGATCTTGGAGTAAATATAGCATTTCTAATTTTGTATACTTTGAGTTCGAGATGGCTTTAGCATAGAAATATGAAAGAAGGCTAATCCTGAAGCTTGGAAACACTTAACAATTAATGCTAAATATTTGAGAATTATCCAAACAAAGGCAAGATAATTAAAGTTACAATAATTGATTGTTTTTTTTTTTTTACCAGGGATAGTGCATGGGGCAAGGAGGGAAAAGGAAAGTAGGCATATCTTAAAAATTCTTATTTAAACAATTGAACAAAGAAAAAGAAGTTGAAAGAGGACAATGATTGTTGGAGAAGTAGGAAGAAAACTAGGATGAAGCAACATCAGGGGAAGAGATGATTTCACAAGAGTATTTATTCAACAGCATAAAATGCAATAAAAAATCCAGATAAAAAAGTGCAAGCCAATCAACTAATAATTAGGGGTTGTTACAACTTGGAAAAAGCAGTTTCAGTTAAGTCCTTGGAGTAGAAGCTAGAATGCAGCGATTGAAGGAAATAATGGGAGAGAACTATATAAAAACCAAGTATTGACTCTTTCAAGAAACTGGGATAAGAAGGAAGAAAGAGAGTGTGTATGACTTTAGAGAGAACAGTGTTGAGACAAGTTTTTATTTTGAATTTTTAAGGATAGTAGATCTTTCAACATGTCTGTGGGATCAAGGGAAGAAACCAGTGGAGGAGATTTGAAATATCCAACAGACAGAATAATTGATGGAGCAATGCTTAGGAGCAGAA
>NW_007732806.1:52401-54209 GCF_000696425.1 Galeopterus variegatus
GAGGGAGAAATTCAGGTCTCTGTTACCTAAATCCCATAATTTAGCTTCTTTTTCTACTTATGCCTTAACAAAGCATTAGTGACCGCATCCTTTGTAGCTTGCACACTCACGACAGTTATTACCTTAGGTTTAGACCTGCTCCAAGAAATTTTAAGGTCAATGTACCTTATCACCTGTGCTGCTGGGATGAGGAAGGAACTTGTATAAGGTAAAATTTGGACAAAAAAGACTTTGGGTCATCTTTAGGTTGGCCCTAAGGGAAATATGAGATTAAGACATTTACCACATCTTAACAGAACCATGGTCTCAGACATAGCTCAGGCAATTACCAGTACCCAGAGAGCCCAAGACAGCTGTCTGAGTCTGCTCGGGCTGTGCTATGGTCTGAATATTTTCATCTCTCACAAATCATGTTGGAATCTAATCCCCATTGCCGTGGCATAAATAACATATTGTCACTGGGATTTAAACCATTAATAAATCCACTTCTAACTGGGATCTTAGTCCTCAGGTCTTCATGGAAATTGGCAGGATGTGCAGAGAATTACACGACCTACTCCAGGGAGTTGAGACTCTTCCAATAGGAAATAAAAAGTCTCAGCAGAAGGTCTTGAGAATTCCATGAGACACAACTACCCCCACGCTGGCGAGGTGGGGGTTACTGATACAGCACTCCTGGGGTTAGGATTGACCCTGGACCCTGATGGGCTTGTAGCCACAGGTATATACCATTAATCACTTTAGCTGGAATAAGGGGCTGGTATACTCTCTATAGCTATTCACTCACTGTGACTACGTTGCTTTCTTTAGTGTATTCACCACGTCTGAGAAAATGTGGGAGAAAGAATGAGAAGATTGAAAATTGAGTAAGCATGCTTAAAATCACACACTAAGCTAATGACAGAAGTGAGACTAGCCCCTAAATTTCCAAGGGTCTACTTCCTGTGTTCATAGCTCTATTCCATTTTAACTTCAAAACAAGACTGTCTACTAGAAACAGAGATCTCATCTCTGCTTTATGTCTCNAATCCAAGATTCAAACCCAGTTTAACTAAGTGCAGAGATTAATAAATAAAATAACCAAAAAGTTCATTCTTCCTCCTCGCAGGCAGCACTTTAGAAACATAGTTCACAGAGACAAAATTAGAAGTTGTTCTCTAGGAGAATGAACAATTCATTGCCCCATGACTGCCTGAAACAACTTTCTGATTCAAAAAATGCAGCTGAAGGCTTAAAGGGAAGAGACGTTGAGATGCAAGTCTCAAAATTACCCATTGCCTAACCTCAGTGAAACATCACATATACTGTCAGTCTCTTCCTCCCCATCTTAGGGGGTCTCAATTATCCCTAGCAGCACATGGACCCACTATGATAAGTAATATAGTCTCAGACTCCTTCTAACAGCCTGTCTTCACTCCTGACTCACTGCATGATTTGCTAAAACCAAGTTTGTTCACTCACTGAGATGAGCTAAGAGGGATAACACTTCTAATTTTTAAAGCTGTGAGCAGACAACCATACTATCTGGGCAACAAGCAAAGAATACTTAACAGATGTAAGCAGTTCAGTATTGCAATCAAATAAAACTCGCAACAAAAAATCGTCTGACACATAGTTAATGATATGCTTCATCTTTATTTGACTGCATTGTAATTTGACCTAAATGGTGAGCAGTTTTTGTAAATTATTGTATTTATTAGCAATGACTATCTTAATGTTTGTATAGCACTTTAAAGTTTATAACGCACTTTACCATAGATTATCTTATTATCTCACATGAGAAGGTCTAATGAGCTTGGTAACTGTTA
>NW_007732806.1:55492-57185 GCF_000696425.1 Galeopterus variegatus
GATGTGAGGGCCAGATTCATACTGGCAGCATACCCATTACCAGAAATTGCATTTGTACCCTATGTCCCCCACCCAATTCTCCGCTAACTTCCCTCCCCCTCCCCTTTCCCTGCCATGTCACTTTGTAGCTCAAGGAATGTTCTCTCCCTCTGCAAGTTCAATGCACTACTGTGGTCTTTCTTTCCTTCCTTCTTTCTCTCTTTGCTCCCACAAATGAGTGAGCACATGTGGTATTTATCCCTCTGTGCTTTCTTATTTCACTCAACATAAGTTTCTCCAGGTTCATCCATGTCGTTGCAAATGGGAATATTTCATTATTTTAATGCAGAGTAGTATTCCATGTTATATATATACCACAATTTCCTAATCCAATCATCCATCAATGGACATTTAGTTTCATTCCATATCTTGGCTATTGTAAACAGAGCTGCGATGAATATGGAAGTGCAGGTATCCCTTCTACATGATGATTTCCATTCCTCTGGGTATATATCCAGAAGTGGGATTACTGGATCGTATGGAAGATCTATCTGTAGCTGTTTGAGAAACCTCTATACTGTTTTCCAAAGTGGTTGTACTAATTTACAGTCCCACCAAAAGAACATTTCATTTTTTTGTATACTGCTTTGTAGATTTTAGAACATTTTCCTTAGGCAAATGGCATAAGTTCAAACACTTTAGCTTATCATAGGTGGCTTTTTATTATCTGGCCCTTTTCCACCTCCCTGCTATTAGCTCCCCTGGTCTTCCAAACTCAGTCTGCTCCAGCTATACAAAACAAAACTGAACAGTATGTCCTTGAAGATATTAAGCTATTTTGTACTTCCATAACCTCACACATGCTGCTCCTTTAGCCTTGACTGCCTCTCCCCTACTTTATCCAAAGTATGCAAAGGCTTCCATTCTTCCTCTTTATTCTCAGTCATCAGAGTCCTGGGGGGATGGTTTTAAGAAACACTGTCCCTAGGCTCCATCGTAGGCCAGTCGTATACAACGTCTATATTTATGAAAACTTCCCTGTTTGATTCTGGTGGCTGTAAGTGTTGAATGTCAATATTCACTTCTGCAACTATCCCACTAGACCTGCAGCTCTTCAAGGGGATGGAGCACATTATTCAGTGCTGTGTTCTTGGAGACTAATGTGGGGCTTTCACTCTTCTCAAAAACAGATCCACTTGGATATGCCANGCTGAGGGTAATGAGGAAGCTGAGACTCTGAGATAGGTGCGCAGCTTCTCGATTGAACCAAAGCTACAGCCAAAGTCATTTGACTTCCAGTGATGACTGTTCTTTCTTATATCACGCACCACATTTTATATACTCAAACAGCATTTCTGGAAGTAGCATCAGTGTCTGGTGGAGGTGCAGAATGGGTGGAACTAAAGGAAAAAAGGTAGTTTCTTCAATGTCTCTCTGTGGTTTAGTTCCCTTTATCTCCCTCAGGTGGCTTTTCCTTTAATTCCTTAAGGTAGATTTCTCTCGTAGGCTGCTTGTGATTTCAGCGAGATGGGGTGGAGAAAGAGATACAAAACACACACCTCTCAGAAGACTACCACTAGCTGTTAATAGTGAAAAGAACATTTCTTATTTATTTATTTATTTATTTATTTTTATGAATATTCATAAGATATTAAGCTAATTGTCACCCCTCGTGCCCATGATGTGAGGGCCAGATTCATACTGGCAGCATACC
>NW_007732806.1:57290-70821 GCF_000696425.1 Galeopterus variegatus
AGATCCACTTGGATATGCCAAGGGATGCTGGGGTTTCAAGCTCTTCTTTTAAACAAAGACATGTCTGTACAGTAACATGACACATATTGCAAAGCTGCAATATGTGTCAGTGTTTCACATCTGGCGATATTGGATGATACCTTCTATCTCACCTCTTCTCACCTGATTCACTTCCGTCTCTTTTCCTGGTTTTGTGAAACCTAGTGTGTGTCCATCTTATCTCCTGCCTTCTGTTGAGAACACATCACTCGTGATGCCTTGTCCACGACTGCTATCAGTAATTGTCAATTGCTGTATTTTCCACCTAATATGAACATTGCCTCAGAATACTGCTCAACCCAGAAATCCAAGAAGCCATTTCAAATAAATCAGTTTATAAGTATATAAGTCAAAATCTAATTGTGGTTGGTGACCTGGCCCCTTGAATTGATGGCATGAATTTGGGTCTGGCTATTATGGCTGGTCAGGTTCCTCTGATATAGAACTTCCAATATTCCCTGGCTTTAGCACTACAGTTGTAGAAAAGAAACACACTGCCTCATGCCCCATCTCAAGCTTTGATTAATTTCTCAAAAAGCAAGAGGGAAGTGAGTGAATGTTGATAGCCTTGCATATGGCCATCCTATACCACTAAGCCAACTTTGAGGAGTATACTAATAGATTCAAGAGTAGAAGAAATGACCTAGTTACATATTCTCATCTCACTGATATTCACTGGTATCGCCACCCTGTTTGATCTTTGTCACTACTATGAGATCACTATCTCAGCCTCAACACCTAGTTATCTTTGGGCTCTGTGAGTGGTTGGGCTTGACCTCTTGCACTGCAGCCATCACCAGGAGAAAATGCCACCCTGTTTGATCTTTGTCACTACTATGAGATCACTATCTCAGCCTCAACACCTAGTTGTCTTTGGGCTCTGTGAGTGGTTGGGCTTGACCTCTTGCACTGCAGCCATCACCAGGAGAAAAAGCCTCCCTGGACAGCCTGCTGGTGCAAAGGGGCACAAGACAGGTGGAGCAGAACCCGAACTGTGGCTTTGAGTCAAGCCCAGTGGCACATGGCATCTTCTAATTCTTATTATCCTGTAGTGGCAAGATAACTTTGGGTAAGTGAACTCCCATCTTTATGATCTTTGCTCCCAATTTGTAGAATACAGCTATTGAGCCAGAGGATTCTGAAGTCCATTCATGTCTTAAAACTGATTCTGACAAATTTGTAGATTGAGAAGGCAGAAATGAATATCTCTATCATGTCTATTCTATTTATGAGTTTCAACCTTTTTTTGTTGCAGTGGTTCACTTTCACTTTGTATTCTGTTGTAAAAATATAATACAATTTATTATTCTGTTTTGTTGATAATTTAAATTTTTTCTTCCAATATTTGGCTTTTATTAATTGTTCTGACATGGATGTCTACATGCCTGTCTTTTGGATTACATGTGCATTTCTGCTGGGTAGGTACCTAGACATTTTTGAATCATAAGGTACATGTTGAGATTGAGTACATTCTGACATATGCAGTTCCTGACTGGACCGTGGCAGTTTCAGTTAAACCACATTCTTGCTAACATTTAATATTGTCATACTATCTTATTATTAATTTTAAGACGGTTAAATAATTGGAGTTTTCTTTTATGATCAGCACTTTTTGCATTCCGTCTAATAAATGAAGATGTTCTACCATATTTTATCTAGACACTTTATTATTTGACCTTCCCTATTTTTATCTCCAGTTGATTTGGAGAGGGGAATCAAGATTCACTTTTTTCATATGGATATCCAACTGATCTGGCTCCATATTGAACAGACTGTCATATTTCCATTGCACTGCAATGCCATCTTTGTCATCCATTGCTCGACTTCTGTAAATCTATTTCTAAACTCTCCCTTTTGCTACGTTTATATATTTGTTTATCTTTGCACTATCTGAAATACTGTAACATTATGCAAATTGTGATATCTAGTAGAGTGAGCCTTCCAGGTTTGGCCCTTTGTATTTTTGTATACATGTTACTATTCGCTTATTAATTTCTGCTATGAAGAACCTATTTTGACTGGAATTGCATTGAATATATAAATCTATGAAGTGTGAATTAAAATCTTTTCAATAGTTAGTCTTATGATCCAAGAGCATGGCATTTCCCAGGATTTACGTAGGTCTTCTTTAATTTCTCTTAATCACGTTTTGTAGTTTTCTATATAAAAGTCTTGCATAACATTCACAGATTTATTCCTAGATTTTTTATACTATTGTAAATGTATCTTTTAAAATGCTCATGTTCTGTTTTTTGTTGCTAGTATTTAGAAATATAGTTAATTTTTTAAAAACATTTACCTTGTATCTGGCCACCTCATCAAATGTACTTTTGACTTGTAATAGGTTTTTTTTTTTTTTTTGTGTGTGTGTGTGTGTGTATGTGTATATATATTATTTTCTATGTACATAATAATATCATCCTTGAATAAGACAGTTTTGTTTTATCCTTTCACACCCAGTTAAATAATGTTTACTAGAAGTGGCAATACCAGCATTTTTGTCTCCTCACAATCTCAGGAGAAAAGTTTTCTGTATTTTACCACTCAGTGTGAAGTTTTCTATACATTTTTGGGAGTATATTTTGTTAATCATATGCTTCTATTCTCAGTTTCCTAAAAGATTGTATCATGAATGAATGTTGGTTTTTATCAAGTGATATTTTCTGTGTGTGTTGAGATTATCATATGTTTTCCTTCTTTAGTTTGTTCACGGGGTAAAATACTTTGATTTTGAATCTTAAACAAATCATGTCTTCCTGGAACAGAGCCAACTTAATCATGGTGTATTATCTGTCTTATATTATCGCTTGAGAATTTTAGGGGCTGGCTGGTTAGCTCAGTTGGTTAGAAGACAGTATTACGACACCTAAGGACTCAAGGTTCAGATCCTCTTACTGGCCAGTTGCCAAAAATAAAAAAAAAATTAAAAAAAAGAATTTTGATTTTTCTTTTCTCTCTCCTTTCCATCTTTTTTTATTCCCTTTTCTTTTTTTCTTACAGAAGTTTTGCACATAATTTTATTAGAGAAATGGTTTATACTTCTCTTTTTCATTTAATGTTCTTGTTATCTTTTGTTGTCAGGATTAGGCTGACTTCATAAAAAGAGCTGGTAGGTAGAAATCTCAATGTGTGTGTGTGTGTGTATGTGTGTGTGTGTGTGTGTGTGTGTGTGTGTGTGTGTAGAGAGAGAGAGAGAGATTGAACTTAAGGCAACTTCAATGTGGGAAAATATTACAACATAACAGGAGAGGAATTGTAAAGAGTTTCAAAAGCGTATTTGTAAAAGGTTCATGACATTTGCTCAGGATATGTAAAATGAAGGTAATCCACACCAATGTTTTTTGATCAGGCACTTTATGGCACAGCCTATTATTGCACTCTTGTCTTCTTCAAATTGTGCTAAGCACTTTACATGGATTGTCTCAATCCTCCCAACAACACTAAATGGTTGACATTTTTTAAAATGCCTACTTTAGGGCCGGCCTGGTGGCGCACTGCTACAGTGCGCTGCTTGGGAGCACGGCAGCGCTCCCGCCGAGGGTTCGGATCCCACATACAGACCGGTTCCCGCTCACTGGCTGAGCAAGGTGTGGGCGCAACACCGAGGGTTGTGATCCCGTTGCCGGTCCCGGTCCGGTGCAGGCACGACACTGAGGGTTGCAATCCATTGCCGGACACGAAAAAAAAAAGACAAAAAAAAAAAATAAATAAAATGCCGACTTTACAGATAAGAATATTGAGACACAGAGTAAACAACTTGTCCAAGAAGATAAAAAGTATGCATCTAAGGTAGAATTTTAAACAGAGACAATAATCGTACTATATATGTATCTTCCCACTTTACTTATTAGTGTAATCCTTTTTAGAGAAGTGGGGGAGCTACCCCAATATGGAATATCTAGTAAGGGACTGAACTAGATTTTAAACTCATATCTGGGTAATTCCAGAGTTCATACTTTTCCTTCTGCGCCTCATGGCTTCAGGA
Source organism: Galeopterus variegatus (assembly GCF_000696425.1). Lineage (NCBI taxonomy): Eukaryota > Metazoa > Chordata > Mammalia > Dermoptera > Cynocephalidae > Galeopterus > Galeopterus variegatus. The sequence continues at coordinate 61,315 of NW_007732806.1, forward strand.
ACACCCTTGAGCCTACTTTGCATGCTATTCTTTGTAAACAGCAGGTTGCAGCTTTTGTAATCAAGACTACATATTCTCAGAGATGGGTGAGTGAGAACATGAAACTCCTGCCCAGAATTTTGGTTCTTGCCTCAGCTCTGCTACTCAATACCTATATGACATGGGACAGGGGGTTGTATTTGACTGACTCTGCTGAATTTAGAGCATCACATGGCTTCTAAGAGGTTGTACGGTTTATACTGTAGTCTAGACCTGCAAATGCTTCCTTTGCTTTTCACCATAATGAAACTGGAAGGCTTCCAGGTCATCCAATACTTGGACTGGAACAGTTTAAGTGTGATGCATGCTGTCTCCAAAATCCCCTCTTATCCATCAAAATGTTCATCAAGTGCTGTGGGAGATGCGAAATGCAACAGTTACATTTGCCTCGGAGGGAGTATCTCAGAATGCTCTAGACCATGAACTCCTGAATTTTCATGGGATTTATTTCCAACCCCTTAACATGCATGTTTCTTTCTGGGACATATATGTTATTTTTAATTTTCTACTCATCTGGTCTAATTATCATACTGCCATTTACCTAAAGAACCAGCGTGCAGGTTCTTTAGGTCCAGGTGATTAAGATTCCCTTAGAACTAGTTTATGATAGAAAGCAGGAAGTTACATTGGGTCAAGACAGTAAGAGACAGTAAAAGTGTACTGTTGTCTTTGTCATGTAACGGTAAAGAACTATTGAGTTTTCCTGATGATGGAGATCAAGAGAACAAAAAAATCATTCAATAAATCAATAGTTATAAACCATATACTGGAAATTTTGTTGATCTGTTAACATTAGAGACAAGAACACATCCTGAACAGCATCTGAAACTGGAACTAACACCTAGTAAGTTTGTAGTATTTCACTATCAAATGCCACAAGTCATCTGCTTTGTTGCAGTGACCAGAGAGATGAATTGAATAGGAGAATAGTAGGGTCCTTTGCAACTGTTAAGTTTTTAATGGTGATGCTAATCTTCAGTCTTTCCTGGGGATTGCTGTATTTCTTTTAATTTACTATCTTGGCAAAGGTGGAATAGGACATGTTGAGAAACTTCCACTTGACTCCTCTTATAATGACTTTTACTTCATAAGTCAGGAAAACAAGGTTATGTCAGGTGTTATATATATCAATCCCAATTATGCATGCAAGAATCTTGGCAATAACCATGAGATGGGTCCATATAAATTGGACATAATATGCGTAGGATTTTGGCCCAAATTCCATATTTACATGCAGGGCCAATATTTTGGTGAGACTAGGAAGGCACCAAGAGAGAAAAATCAGAGAAGGCAATTATTCTCAGGGTTGTACAAGTACCAACCCTGCACATACCCCTAGGAGTGAGTGCTTCCTTAATACTCATATTTGTTACCTAGGCATCTCACTTGACTTACCCTGGTCTCCTCCTGAATCATCTGACCTTTATAAGTCCCACTGTAGACATAAGAGCTTGTATCTCACAGTTTTGTGAAATTTCTAGTATACAATTACACTAGAAACTAACTGAAGAATTTTGGGGAAGGAATACTAGTATTTATTGCATATACTTGTGGTGGTATTGCAAAGTCTTTAATCAAAGTGACCCATCCTCTACTTTGATCAATGGGTTCTGGCTTTGTGGACTAATTTGGATGTAAAAACTGGTCATGTACATATATTTATTTTTATTGTGGCAGCTGACTTAATCCTGCTGTTTACCAACACTCTCTCTCTCTCTCTCTCTCTCCCTCCCTCCCTCTCTCTCTTTCTCTCTCTCTCTCTCTCTTCTGATTATACCGAGTGATCCTCACCCTACTTGGATACTCCTAGATCTCAGTCCTATGGGCATCGTAATTATCTATTTTCTGCAGCTACAGAATATGAATCTTTTTTAAAGCTGGCATAGTGATTTTCTAGCTTTGAGAGTATGCCTTAAATTGCAATTAACTGTTAGAATCTATGTTCTTTCATTCTGTTCTCCAGTTCTGTTTTCTAGTTCCTCAGTGCTGTAAAAAGAAGACATCCTATTCTACGATTCTTACAATTATCTTTGCCCTCATACTGATTAAGTGCCTTAGCTACTAGATCTCTCAGTGCCTTGCTGTCCAACTAATTTAGGATTCAGAAGTAAAATGGTTGTCATGGGGACATATATTAACATGTTTATCTGATTTAAAAATTATTATTTTAAATTAAATATATAGTAATCTTTCTGACATAAAATAGGTCTTATTTGGCTCATTGTTTTTGCCAACTAATTTATATACAGACATTTTCAATAAACCAAATGAGCTGCATGTTCAGCTCTAACATTTTCAAAAAGTATTTTAAGTACAAAAAGATAAAAGCTTTTTACACAAACTGTAATATGTAAAATCATACATTGAAATTAACATTATTTTATTTTTTCAGGCCTTCTGACACTATCAAATCCATTAAAAAGTTAACAGAAAAATGAATAGACGTTTATTAGATTTTGGTAAATCTTTTACATACGTCTCAGAAATTGAGGTACTGCATTTCCTTAACATCGTATACTAAAAGGTTCTCTGGTGTTTTTTATTTTTATTTTTTTTCTTGTGGGGGGGATCTGTCACATTGTTTCTTTTTCTTTGTTTCTCATAAAACTCAAGTAGAACCCAGGCTCAGGACCAGTGTGAAGTAAGCGAGATAACTAAGGAGCAAAATTTAAAAAGTTATCAACTTTCAGGGCTATGCAAGTGCCCACCCTGCACTTGAATAACCTGGACGAGAAATGCTTCCTTACTTGTCTCACCCAAGTCCTGTCCCCAGAACAACCAATTGAAATATTAGCTGATAGATCATTTAATGCACGTTTTGTAATTTTTCTTGTCAAACTCAGAAGGGGTTCAAAGAAATGACTGCTGTTGCTATAAGAAAACATCTATCTTTATTTATTTATTTATTTATTTCCTTTTTCCTCTCTCTCTTTCTCTCTCTCTCTCTCTCTTCTGATTATACCAAGTGATCCTCACCCTACTTGGATACTCCTAGATCTCAGTCCTATGGGCATCGTAATTAGCTATTTTCTGCAGCTACAGAATATGAATCTTTTTTAAAGCTGGCATAGTGATTTTCTAGCTTTGAGAGTATGCCTTAAATTGCAATTAACTGTTAGAATCTATGTTCTTTCATTCTGTTCTCCAGTTCTGTTTTCTAGTTCCTCAGTGCTGTAAAAAGAAGATATCCTATTCTACGATTCTTACAATTATCTTTGCCCTCATACTGATTAAGTGCCTTAGCTACTAGATCTCTCAGTGCCTTGCTGTCCAACTAATTTAGGATTCAGAAGTAAAATGGTTGTCATGGGGACATATATTAACATGTTTATCTGATTTAAAAATTATTATTTTAAATTAAATATATAGTAATCTTTCTGACATAAAATAGGTCTTATTTGGCTCATTGTTTTTGCCAACTAATTTATATACAGACATTTTCAATAAACCAAATGAGCTGCATGTTCAACTCTAACATTTTCAAAAAGTATTTTAAGTACAAAAAGATAAAAGCTTTTTACACAAACTGTAATATGTAAAATCATACATTGAAATTAACATTATTTTATTTTTTCAGGCCTTCTGACACTATCAAATCCATTAAAAAGTTAACAGAAAAATGAATAGACGTTTATTAGATTTTGGTAAATCTTTTACATACGTCTCAGAAATTGAGGTACTGCATTTCCTTAACATCGTATACTAAAAGGTTCTCTGGTGTTTTTTATTTTTATTTTTTTTCTTGTGGGGGGGATCTGTCACATTGTTTCTTTTTCTTTGTTTCTCATAAAACTCAAGTAGAACCCAGGCTCAGGACCAGTGTGAAGTAAGCGAGATAACTAAGGAGCAAAATTTAAAAAGTTATCAACTTTCAGGGCTATGCAAGTGCCCACCCTGCACTTGAATAACCTGGACGAGAAATGCTTCCTTACTTGTCTCACCCAAGTCCTGTCCCCAGAACAACCAATTGAAATATTAGCTGATAGATCATTTAATGCACGTTTTGTAATTTTTCTTGTCAAACTCAGAAGGGGTTCAAAGAAATGACTGCTGTTGCTATAAGAAAACATCTATCTTTATTTATTTATTTATTTATTTCCTTTTTTCGTGACCGGCAACAGATCGCAACCCTCAGTGTCATGCCCGTACCGGACCGGGACCGGCAACGGGATCGCCACCCTCGGTGTTGGGCCCACACCTCGCTCAGCCAGTGAGCGGCCAGTCTGTATGTGGGATCCGAACCCTCGGCGGGAGCGCTGCCGCGCTCCCAAGCGGTGCACTGTAGCAGTGCGCCACCGGGCCGGCTGAAAACATCTATCTTTAGATGAGACTTTTTTGTTGTTGTAGTTCATCGATTAATAGGTTATTATTATTTTTATTTAATCAAAATGTATCAATTGTACATATTTATGAGTATGGAGTTACATTTCAATATATGTATACAATGTGTAGTGATCAGATCAGGTAGCAAACTCATCACTGCAAAAATTTGTTTCTTTTTGATGAGAATGTTTAAGCTCCTCTCTTTTAGCCATTTGACAGCATAAAATAAGTTGTAATTAATTGTAGATGCGTAGCAGTGCTGCACACCAATAAAACTTATTTTTCCAATCTTCTTGTAATTTTGTGTCCATTAGCCAACCTTTCACTGTCCCCCCTCCTACCTCCCCTTTCCTGCCTCTGGTAACCACAATTCCACTCTACTTCTAAAAGTTCTACTTATTATTTTTTAAAAAATTGTTTTTTAGCTCCCACATATGAGTGAGAATATGTGGTACTTTTCTTTCTGTGCCTGGCATATTTCACTTAGCATTATTTTCTCCAATCTCATTCATGCTGCTGCAAATGGCAGAAGTGTATTCTTTTTTATGGCTGAATTGTATTCCATTGTGTATATATACCACATTTTCTTTATCCAGTCATCTGTCAATGGACATTTAGGTGGGTCCCAAATATTGGCTATTGTGAATGCAGCTCTGATAAACATTGGAGTGCAGGTATCCCTTTGACATGTTGATTTCCTTTCTTTTGGGTATATACCCAATAGTGGGATTGCTGGATCATATGGTAGTTCTATCTATAGTTGTTTGAGAAACATCCATACTGTTTTCCATAATGGCTGTACTAATTTACAATACCACTGACAATTCATAAGAGTTCCCCTTTCTTTGCATTCTCACCAGAATTAGTTATTTTCTGTCTTTTTGATAATAGCTAGTCTAAGTTAAGGTGATGTTGTCTCAATGTGGTTTTGATTTACATTTGTCTGATGATTAGTGATGTTGAACATTTTTTCATATATCTGTTGGCTATTGTATGTCTTCTTTTGAGAAATGACTATTTGGCTCCTTTGCCCATTTTTTAATTGAATTATTTACTTTTTTACTATTGAGTTGTTTTGAGTGCCTACAAATTCTGGATGTTAATCCCTCATTGGATGTATATTTTGCAAATATTTTTCCTATTCTGCAGGTTGTCTCTTCACTCTGTTGATTGTTTCCTTTGCTGCATTGAAGCTTTTTAGTTTAATACAAACCCATTTGTATATTTTTGCTTTTGTTGCCTGTGCTTTTGGGGTCGTTTTCATATAATCTTTTCCTAGTTCTATGTTCCGAGGTATTTCCCTTGTGTTTTCTACTAGAAGTTTTATAGTTTGGGGTGTTACATTTGAGTCTCTCATCCATTTTGAGTTGACTTTGGTAAGTGGTAAGAGATAGAGATCTAGTTTTATTCTTCTACAAATGGATATTCAGTTTCCCCAGCACCATGTATTCAAGAGGCTGTCATTTCCCCAATTTTCTTAGCACCTTTGTCAAATTTCAGTTGGCTGTAAATTCATGGATTTATTTCTGGGTTCTCTATTCTGTTGCATTCGTTCATATGTTTGTTTTTATCTCAGTACCATGCTGTTTTGTTTACTATAGATTTGTAATATGTTTTGATTTCAGGTAGTGTAATGCCTCCTACTTTATTCTTTTTGCTCAAGATTGCTTTGGCTATTCACAGTTTTTTGTGGTTCTATGTGAGTGTTAGGATTATTTTTTCCTATTTCTGTGAAGAATGCCATTGGTATTTTGATAAGGAATGCATTGAATCTGTAGATCTCTTTGGGAAGTATGGTAATTTTGACAATATTAATTCTAATTCATGAATATAGAATGGGAATAGACTTCTTCATGCTTCCACATGTAAAGTAAAAAATAAGTGTAAGATTAATGCTGAAATCTGTCTTATTCTAGTAATGTAATGATTCTCAGATAAGAGAACACATTTTTATATAAAAGCTCTGTGTGTTAGTGTCCTATAGAGGTTATAACAAATTATCACAAAACTAGTTGCTTAAAACAGCACAATCTGAACATCTTACAGTTCTGGAGGTCAGAAGTCAGAATGAATCTTACAGAGCTAAAACCAAGGTGTCTGCAAGGCTGGGTTCCTTCTGAATGCTCCAGGGGTGAATTAATTTCCTTGCCTTTTCCAGCTCTTAGAGGTCACCTGCATTCTCCTTAGCTCATCTCCACCTTCCAAGTACATCATTCTTCAAAGTGCATCATTCTAACATCTGCTTCTGTCATCATATCTCCTTTTTCTGACTTTGCCCATTTTGCATCCCTCTTATAAAAAACTCTTCCGGTTGCACTGGCTCTATTGAGATAATCCAGCATAATCTCTCCATCTCAGGACTTGATTTAATCATATCTGGACAGTCTTTTTACTATGCAAAGTAACATATTCACAGATTGTGGGGATTAGAATGTGAACATCTGTGGTCATTATTCTGTCTACCATAAACCCCTTCTACCTTATTGAGATACATTTTAAATAAAATTTTAATATTTCCACTTGAAACATTTTACCAATATTAGCAATGTTTGTTTTTTAAAATCAATTTTGTACTAATATAAGTTTTGATATTTCAGTCTAAAAACATGAATTTTAATAATTTCAATCATATGGTTAGAGAAAACTCAAAGCAATGTACAACATATACATTATAAAAAGTAATAGGATGGCAATATAACAATATTTATGTTAAATAAAAATTATAGGAGGCCATTGCTTTGGACTAAGTTCATGCACTAGGCCCCAAAAACCAGACTGAAAATCAAAATGGAACCACCCCTGGTAACCTCCATGTCATGTAGGTTGTGGTCTGACCTTCCCAGAAATCAGGAGAAAGAGATAACAGCCTATTTACCCAAACAGGCCAGTTTAATTTTTCAATGGGTGTGATAATGAAGTTCCTTCTGCTTTAATCCTACACAAAAGAGATAGTCTGAAGTAATCTGATGTTACCTAGTCAGTTATTTTTCTCTTGTTCTATCTTTCTGTCCCCACCTTACAAAGAAAGTAACTTTGAAATGACTAATTTGATTTCTGTTCTTTATTTCTATTTCATCCTTTTTCTGTCTTTAAAATCAATCCCTTTGGCTCAGCTCATTGGAATACTAATTCTATTTTTGGAATGACATGTTGCCCAATTCTAGAATTCCAATAAAGCCAACTGAGATCTTTAGCTAAATCTGTTGCAGTTTTGTACTTTGACAGTTCAAAATCTAAAAATACACAAGAAAAGAAAATTTATTAGCAAGTGGAATAGGTACATAAATTCGAAAGGAAATAAAATAATGTAAATTTTTTAAATGTTATAAGAAGACATTTCATATTTATATACAGTAAATGGATAAAGACGTGTCAAATCATAAGATTTTTAGATTCCTTTAGCTATATGAAAAATGCAAACAACCTACCATATTTTAAAATATAAATATTTACAATATGGCAGAAATTATATATGTTATAGTTATTTGACCTTATGATAGAAACTTTTAGGTGATAATATAAAACTGCATGATAGGCTATGTAGTTTTTGAAATTATTTTATAAGACAAATGAGCAAAGTTTGTCACCTACAGCTGTAGACTGTGATTATCATACTGAAATATTGTTCCAGGTCTGGAGGAAGTTCATCAGCACTAAAGATTGTTGCAAATGGGATTTTGTGCATAATCAGTATGTGACCTATTTTCAATCCCCATCTCTCTGTCTTAGTGTCCTCATTTATAAATGGTAAACATAGCACCAGCTTTGTTCTCAGGGTTGTTGTCAATAACTATTTGAAACCAGCAGACAGACTCCAATTTCCCATAGCTGTTCCCTAACCCCAGATGGAACAGGCCTTGGCTGGGGGAAGGGGAAATAGCAAAAGAAAATCTGCTTGATCAAGTAGAAGGGGTTGGATTCCTAGGAATAACAAATTCAGTTAATAATAAGATTAGAGTTGATTAAATATATACTTCCTTAGGCTAAGACTTGATCTGTAGATCAGAATGTTTGCTCTTTAGGCTAATACTGGATCTGAAGTTCAGGCTGTATGTTCCTTAAATGAATGTTTGATGGCTTACAGTAACATCTGTAATATCTCTCCTTGAGTCGTCTTTGTAGTTGTAACTACAAGCCAACTTTGAAGTCTGTACACTTCCGGACTTGAAGGAGCCAAGGAAGATCTGAGTCAGGATGCTTGAAATAGTTATGTTGACCTCACCATTGGTGAGTCAAATTTCCACACAACTCCCAGGACCCCCATTCATGATGTTTTTCTGTAAATGCTTTTGGTTTTAAGTGGTCAAGGAGCATGAGGGCTTTAGGCCTCTTTGGCTGTCACTGTGCTCCTTTCAGTGGCCATTCACATAAATGCTAATCTTTAACTAACTTTGGTGTGAGGGACTTCCTAGTCATTTGGACAGTGGATGATGAACATCTCTTGGTTAGGTAACAAACTGGGACAATTTGTCTAATTTTTCTCAAAAAATGTGTAGTATGAATTGTAGTTATTAAAGTTGCTCAGTTTTATGTAAGCACTAATCAGTCATAGGGCTTTTCCTGCGCCTTCTGTTTTGGAGACAAGTCAGCCATAAACCTGCTTATGAGGAGATCAAAAGATCACATGTGAAAATGCTGACAAACACTCTTCTGCTCGTTAAATTGCCCCTAGGGGGAGACTTCAATGGGAGGAATGACTGTTGACTGTTTACTGAGTTGCAAAAGTTCAAGTCTTTGGAGATTTTCCCTTTGCACAGTCTTTCAATGGGAACTTTGAAAGGTTACGTTGAAATGTATCATCCTTACCATTCAATCTTCGTTACTTTGACCTCAGAAGGACACTGATAATAGCTTTGTGAAGGGGAATTTGCTACTCACTAGAGATATTGGTAATAATTACTTGGTGGGAAAAACTAATACTTTTCTCACATATAGGAAGACTGGAGCTTCCACTGGTTGTCATTCCTATAGTAAATAGAATGGTTACTTTGACCTCAGAAGGACACTGATAATAGCTTTGTGAAGGGGACTTTGCTACTCACTAGAGATATTGGTAATAATTACTTGGTGGGAAAAACTAATAATTTTCTCACATATAGGAAGACTGGAGCTTCCACTGGTTGTCATTCCTATAGTAAATAGAAT
>NW_007732806.1:70904-72581 GCF_000696425.1 Galeopterus variegatus
TTTTCTCACATATAGGAAGACTGGAGCTTCCACTGGTTGTCATTCCTATAGTAAATAGAATGGCTTTTCTTATGGTAATATAGAAAATGAATGAACTGCGGATTAAGAAGCTGTTTGAATAGGGAAATGTATTGACATTTCAGCATTATCTGAATTGTGTGCTAAGAGTGGCTTTGTCAAATTAAAATAAATGACAGGTCCAAGCAAAAATTACAAGCTCATTCTCACTACTCAGAATACCTATTAAGTGTTCTCTAATTCTGAGAGTCGAAAACATATTATACAATTCAGGTTACAGAGACAAGTTTTCTTTTACAGGATTTGGGTAGGAGACATGACAAACTTTTAACAAGCCAACTCTCGCCTCTCACTTTGCTATGTTATATCATTTTCATATTTTGGTTAGCTCCTTACTTAGGGGACAGCTTTGTGTAGTGGAAATGGCTTAAACTGGACTTCATGAGAATCTAATCCTTTTTCTGTCTTTAATTTACTCTTTGACATGTGTTAAGTCACTTTGTTTCTCTGGTTCTCGTTTGTAAACTTCTGACTGTTGGGTCACACCAGCTGTTCCTTTTTCTATAACAAGCTACACAAATAATGATCACAGTCCTGCACAAAGAAGATTTAAGGCACTCATTTCATAAGACAAAAACCTCTTTTATGAGCAGAAAGTTCACTAACTTTATCATTCACTCTGCTTTTCCATTTCAGAAAGCTATCAAAATATCAGTGAATGAGATGGATATCATTATAGAGCTAATTTTGAATGTGCTCTAATTAATTTTTTGTATGGTACAACTTTAACATTAACACTCTAATTCATTTTAAAAATATATCTTTTGATTGTGAAGTAGTGGACAAAGGACAGATGTCCAATGAGGAGACTGAGGACCAGAGAGAGAATATGACCTCCCAAAATGCAGAATCTTTGCAAATTATCTCGTGAAAAAAATGCCTAACTTGAAAGCTGGGAAGCTATCCCAGATGGCAAGGAGTTGGTTGAGCTGACACTGGATGAGTTGGATCAGAAGGTGAGAGAAGCTAAAACAGAATCTCACAAAGGAAAAGGAAAGTGGCCCACCTTCAAAATTCATCTTCAGAAAACTCGCAACAACTTTATTCTCTTTTAGAAGCAGAAAGCTATAAGCCAATAACTGTAAAAATGCTATGTTAAAGAAGGTTATGCAGATAAAAGCCTTGTTGCCAAATGGAAAAGAAAGGTTAGAAGAACCTGTGCTGCCTGTGATATATTCAGGCTCAGGATGCCAACTTTGGAACTCAGGTCATTTCCTGGGCTGAGGAAGATAAACTGGATGTGGGGATGGTCATCAAGGACCATTAGTGTGGCTATAGGGGTTCCATTCCCATTTGGCCCTGGACCTTGGACTTTAAAAATCACTGCTTTTGCACCAGCACCTGCCACTCCCTTTCCTGATAGGTTCTTCTCTACATAGGGGGGAACCAGGCCAGAGTTGTAGCACAGTCTTTATGAGTGATGGCTTTGGCTTTGATCAAACACAAGTATTTCTGATTTTAAAAAAATATACTCACTCATAAATGGGAGCTAAAAGAGAAAAAAGGAAGGAAAGAAAGACCACAGTCGGGCATTGGATTTGCAGAGGGAGAGAACATACCTAGGGATACAAAGTGGAGTGGGGAAAGGGGGATGGGGAG
>NW_007732806.1:73388-75608 GCF_000696425.1 Galeopterus variegatus
AGAAAGGAAGGCAGGAAAGACTACAGTAGTGAGTTGGTCCTACAGAAGGAGAGAACATTCCTAGGGCTACAAAGTGGAGTTGGGAAAGGGGGATGGGGAGGGAGGTGGGGGATAATTGAGGGGATAATTGGGTGGGGGACAGGGGGCATAATCACAATTTGTGGTAATGGGCATGCTGCCAGTATGAATCTGGCCATCACACCTTAGGCATGAGTGGTGACAATTTGCTCTGTACCCCGTAAATATTCATAACCAATAAAAACATACAAACAAACAAACAGATAAATAAAATAAAATAAAAATAAAGACTCTAAACCTCAAGAAAAATGTAAATAATTTGAAACTCTTGTATTTTTGTTGTAACATGGCCTTTAGAGTAAGACATATTTCCAAACTTGCACTAAGAATTATGCTGCTGGCTTCAACTTTCACTGATGGTCTCACCTAAACTTATTTCTTTTCTTATCATGTCAGAAGAAAAGGTTAACATCCACTTGTCAGATAACTAGCAGTTTACAACAATGCTTTAGAGAAAGAATGATTCTTTAAATTGTCAGTTCCAAGAACCTCATTGGACTCTTATTTTTCCAAAGGATCAAGTCTTAGCAGGAAGGATGTAAATAAGTCTGTATCTCTTTCTCCTAAGAGCATTCAAAACAAAACTCAGCTTTAGGTCTTTGTTTCTCTTGTATCTTTTTCTTTCTCTGGCAGAAATCCTTGGATAAAGGCCCTGACATGTATCTCTTTTTCTTTTGGGCTCTTCCTTTGTTCCCTGTGGATTTTCCCATAAGGAATTGAGTCCTGAAGCTTTGGAAGCTGCTTCTCATATTATAAAGACTTGTGACATGACGCCTGAATAATCTCTGCCGTCAGCTTTGGTACGATCTCCTGGACTCTTGTGCTTGTCTCTTCTCCCTACCTACCTGTTCTCCTTGGACCACTCTTTCCTTTCATCAGAATTTTATGACATAGTGGCTTGGAATTCAGGCATGAGTTTATGAAGACAGGAAGAAAGGGGGTTCAATTTGTTTGGCTTTAAGTTTTCAGTCCTGTCTTTAAGCCAAACAAAAATATTCCTCAAGGATAAGACTAGCCAAACACACTACTGTGCTGAGCTTTTGAATCAAAGCCTCATAGTAATCAAATGAATGCACTTGCCTGCCTTTGCTGTGATTTTTTATTGTTATTTTAAGATACAAATAATTTGGATATGATTTTAGCCTAAGCTGAAGGAGCTAGTGGAGAAAGAGAGGATAAAAAATCAGAAAATAAAGGGAATACTGGATGAAGCCAGATCCCTTTATTTTTCTTGTCCATTTATTCTCCTTTAGGCATAATGAAGAGGCTTGATGTTAAGTGAATAGCCAATGACATAATTCGGAGATTTATAATTCTATGCTCGGATAATCTTTTCCTCAGCATATATTATTCCAAACACTGTCTGATATCATTTCTACTTTTATTCCAAGTCTAATCCCATTCCCCAAAGAGGAACTGTAATGGTTTGAATGTGTCCCCCAAAAGTTCACATGTTGAAAACTTAATCCCCAGATTCAAATGTTAATGATATTTGGAGGTGATGCCTTTGGGAGATAATTAGGATTAGATGAGGTCATGAAGGTGGGGCATCAATCATGGAATTAGTGGCTTTATAAGAAGAGCAAGAGAGACACACACTAGCATGCTTGCTCTGTCTCATCAGGTAATGCCTCCACCATGTTACAATGCCACATGAAGACCCTCACCAGATGTTGGTGTCACCGTCTTGAACTTCCTAGCCTCCAGAAACATGATATAAACAAGCCTCTATTCTTTATAAATTGCTCAGTCTGTGATATTCAATTATAGCAACAGAAAACAGACTAAGACAGGAACCTAGCTTCATCAATATTTTCTCTCTTTTCTTTTTTTTTTTTTTTTTTTGTCTTTTGTCTTTTTCCATGTCCGGCAACGGATCGCAACCCTCAGTGTCGCCCCCGTACCAGACCGGGAACCGGCAACGGAATTGCAACCCTCGGAGTTGCTCCCGTGCCTCGCTCAGCCAGTGAGCGGGAACCGGTCTGTATGTGGGATCCGAACCCTCGGGCGGGAGCGCCGCCGCGCTTCCCAAGCGGTGCACTATCCAGTGTGCCACCAGGCCGGCCCCTTTCTCTCTTTTATGACTCTTTATTCTGTCTCCCTCTTCTAGCTTCTTCACTTTAGCCTGCACACGCATTCACT
>NW_007732806.1:75969-76800 GCF_000696425.1 Galeopterus variegatus
AGTCCGTATGTGGGATCCGAACCCTCGGGCGGGAGCGCCGCCGCGCTTCCCAAGCGGTGCATTATCCAGTGTGCCACCAGGCCGGCCCCTTTCTCTCTTTTCTGACTCTTTATTCTGTCTCCCTCTTCTAGCTTCTTCACTTTAGCCTGCACACGCATTCACTTTACTCACTATCTTAAAATGGCAACAACAACAACATAGCCAAAGACATGAGTTAGGTAAAGCTAAAGTCACTTGTATGGATATGAAAGCTCAGGGTATGTCACAACTTGGGAAATAAGACAATGGAGTGAGGAATGAGGCATGGATATTCAGGTAACTCAGTGTGTAGGTTAATGAAGTGCATTAGAATATTCTTTATAAGCAGGGCCAGGTGCAAGCTCTCCTTAGTGGTTTTAGAATTTTTATATCTAGAAGTATAGAGTCAGGATAGGGCACCAACTCCAGAGATCCATGGGTGCTGTTGATGGTGATGTAACTCTGCAGTGGGGGGATGCCGAGGAGCTTAGGGAATATTTAGTGATATTTAAGGAGGTGGCAGCACCAAAGGCATTCTGCTAATACTCTGTTTTAAACCACTAGGTAGGAGAGGTAGACCAAAACCTAGCAGGCCTTAAAATGGTTCATCCAAAACTAAAACCTAGTTGGGAGGCTTGGTCCAAAATTAAAGTGGAACTTGATTAGCCATTGTTAACACAATTGTACTAAAGCAAGAATTTGCTTCGTAGAATTTTGAATCAGAATCCTTGAGGGTGAGGCCTGAGCGTTATATATGCTTTTAAAAGATTTGCCTTGAGACCTTCATATGTGCTGGGCTTGAATACTGTTTGG
>NW_007732806.1:77094-80761 GCF_000696425.1 Galeopterus variegatus
ATATGCTTTTAAAAGATTTGCCTTGAGACCTTCATATGTGCTGGGCTTGAATACTGTTTGGGAGCTACCATGTCACAGTCTCTTAAAAGAAAAGGAGGTTTGAGTTGAAAGCTTAGAGTGTTTATAACCCCCTAGATTAATGGAATTCAGACATATTTTCAGAAAGTCCTCAGCTTAACCTACAGTCTCGTTAGTCCGCATGACTATTAGTATGGAGGCATAATAATAAGAAAACAACTAAAACAGCAAAGACAATGGAGTTGAAGGGACATCAATGGTCCTGTTTAATCAATGGCATAGCAGAGCAGGTAAAGGATTTATTTTTGGATCTTGTTTAACAAAATATATAAATAATGATGATCCTATGGGTGCCCTGCCAATCAGACTCTTGGGGGTTGAGTCAGAGAGTTCTCAAAGATCTTCCAGCATCCTCAGACATAGGTATAGGCCTGCTACAAACACCAAAGCTTTACCATTTCTACATGTGACAGCTGGAATACAAGCAATGGGGTTTCTGGAACTCATGGTTATTGGTCTTATGAGAAAAGGGTGCTTTTGACAAAAGTGATTGTAAACTAAAACTCCAAGCCCTGGGAAAGACAGGATGCATTCACTTTGGTATTGGATTAGCTTTCCAGTGGATGCCCCTCTTCTGTGCTTCTGTGCCTGGGGTACTGAATGTTAACAGAGGAAAATGCTGCAGCCAGGCTATTGGTGCCTCTACAAATGCATAGATTTCAAGCTTGGTTAGGCCCCTGAACTATCTGTTAATTCATCCCTGTCTGTCTTGTTTTTCTATTCCTCAGAACACTGCATCAGCAGAATTTCCCTAGTGCAACTCAGTTTGTTTTCAAAACACCATTTTTATAAAGGGCTACTTTCTATTCCATCATATGGTTATTTTAGAATATATTTAAACATTCTCTTATTGTTAAACATGAAGGTTGTTTTTAGTGTTTTAGCTGTTATGAATAATGTTGCTATGGATATCTTTGCTCTGAATCTTCAACAAATCTCTTATTCTTCCAAGAAATTACTACATGGATAATTACTAAGTAAAAGAGTATAATATTTGAATATATAAATGTACATATGCATCTTTGTGATATAATACCTGCTTATTATATGAAAACATATTAATATAGATAGCAAATATTCATAATTCCAAACTCAGAGATGAATACAGTTAATGTTTTGCTGTGTAATCTCTTGGAAATGTTTTATGCATACACTGTCATAAACTTTTCAAAAGGCTCATTATTCTTCTTGCCAAATTGCTGCACAAAGGAACATGCCAATATATACTTGCTGTATGAGCACCTAACTTGAATATTATAATTAAAAAAATCAATATTTTGGGAAATACTATCTTACTGTTATCAGAATTTATGTGACTCTAGTGAAGTGGATGAACATTTTGCGTGTTGATATTTTTTAACTCTTTTCTTCTTTTTGTAAATTTATTTTCACGTTTTTTTCCTCTTCCTTTGTTCTCTTCTTTGTGGAGAGGAGGGTTGTTTAAAAATACAGAAAAATGCAAAAAAGAAAATGACAGTCACTCAAATACTCATTACCCAGAATTAATCACTTTTTGTTTTGGTAAAATTACTCTGTCTTATAAATTGGCTAAGATATGCTAGTAGTGTATGAGTATATTTTCCCTTTTTAATACTAGTTTAAAATAAAAACACATTGTACCTCAAGCTAGAGTCCTTCAACTTTGACCTCTCCATTTTTGTTTATTTCTCTTCCATAAGTAAAGAACTCACATGAATTAGAGGAGCAGTCTTCTAAAAATTATACACACACATAAAAATGCATTCATGGAGAGTGTATAATATGGTTTATGTCTGTAACATTTTTCAGATCTTTTCTTTTTCAGCCAACATGTTTTTGAAATATCCATATTTATTCGTTTATTGAGCCATTCATTCCTTCGAACTGTTGCATATGCTATCTGGATTCACAGTGCATGTACGTACATAATTTATTTATCTTTTCTCTTATTGCTGGACATTTAGTTTGCATATTATTTTAAAAGCAATCTCAATTTTCTAAGGGTATATGAGAAAGTTTTATTTTTTTCAACAGCTACAACAATGCTCTGTCAAACTCTCTCCTGCCCCCTCCTACTGGGGAGAGGGATCTCTTAATGACCGCCCATTTGAGTTAGTAAAGTCACTTTTGTTATTAAACCAGTCCCACTTCAGTTCTTTAAGACTCAGTAATGTATATTTTATCCTGGTAATCTCACATTCCATTCAAAGCAATATCCCATTCTGGATCTCCCATCCCTGCACCCAAACAAATTTCTGGTTACAGGAGTTTGGATTCAGGGGCAAAATAGACTCCTTGTGATTGCTCATCCTTCATCTTGTCCCCTCTTTTCCTTTCCTGTCTTCTCCCTTCTGGTGTTGGCCAAGAGGAGTAGGAGGGATAAAACATATCATCTCTTTAAGCGCCCATCCTGGAGATTGTCTCTTGGATTGGTTGTAAGCACTTTCCCAGCTGGCTGATTTCACTGTGGAAGTGGGAGAGCCTGCAGCACAGAAGAGCAGCTCAGGACATCCCACAGAAGTGCAGCCTCTGGCCTCCCACTGCAGCAGTATCCAGCAAGAGAACAGAACCCCATCTCTCCTGGACTCTGGGTCTAGCGGGCCAAGGCAGGGCCTACTTCCTATACCTGTGGGAACTGAGAGCTGGAGGGGACTGTCAGTGCCCCCAGCCACTCTGGCTGACCCTCTATGCCATCTGTCTTTCATGTCCATTTTCTTGCACCCAAAGCATGTTCTTCTCCCTGGTGACTAAACAGAAATATAACCAGAGATAAAATGTCAGTCTCCTTTTCCTGTAGACATCTCCAGGCTATTCCCAGTGATTCTCCTCGTCCTTCCTTTCCTGGCTACGGGAATTGGAAGCACTTCTTCCCAGTAACAATTTTTCTTCCAGTTCCATTCCAGAGGATTGGAAGGGAGAGGGCAGTGGTCACTAGCCAGTTCTACTGAAATGTTGCTTCTCGGTAGGCTCCCAAGGGAGGTAGCCAGACCCGTATATCGGAGAGTTCTCTGTCCTTAGAGAATGTGAAGCACTTGATGCCTTTTGTTCCCAGTTGCATACTCTAGTTAGTTCTAGGAAAAAAGGAAAAATCCCATTTTGTACCTCATGACATCTTTTTACGATTGTTTCCAAGTTTTTATTATTCCACACAATACAGTTCTGAGCAGTCTTTTGCCAACCTTCTTGTGCACATCCCTAGAAGAGGACCTGCTGAGTCACCTGCTGAAGACCTGGGTACATACATTTTCAGTTTTAATAGATACTCCAAATTATCATCCTAAATGACTATACCAATTTGCACTCCCACTGCAGAGCAAGAGAATGTTTCTTCAAATCCTGATCATATTTGACATTACAGGTTTTTTAGCTAATGGGTGAAAATAATACCTCATTTTAAATTTCTCCTTCCCTGATTTTTATGTAATGATGAACATCTTTTCATTAATCCTCTTTTTCCCACATGGGAATGTTTATCTTTTTTATTTTTGTGTATGAAATCTTTATTTTCAGACAATGTCAATACTTTGTCATGGTTTATTTCACTACTCATCCACCCAAATAATTAGTAGCCCTTTAGTCAGAATGAGCTTTCTAAAATTTAAATCTACTA
>NW_007732806.1:81006-95070 GCF_000696425.1 Galeopterus variegatus
TACCTCATTTTAAATTTCTCCTTCCCTGATTTTTATGTAATGATGAACATCTTTTCATTAATCCTCTTTTTCCCACATGGGAATGTTTATCTTTTTTATTTTTGTGTATGAAATCTTTATTTTCAGACAATGTCAATACTTTGTCATGGTTTATTTCACTACTCATCCACCCAAATAATTAGTAGCCCTTTAGTCAGAATGAGCTTTCTAAAATTTAAATCTACTACAACACACTTTGGCTTAAAATTTGGTGTTTCTGATTGCCTTCAAGGCAAATTTTGGCAGGTGTGCAAACTCCTTTAGGATGTGTCTTCTATATACTTGTTCAGCTTATCAATCATTATTGACTACCTTATACTCTGTGCTCCATGCGTAGCAAACCATTTGTAGCTAATCAATATTATATCCCTTGTCATGCCTTCCTACTTTGATAATATTTATCCTTTCTCTCTCAAATGGCTCCTTACCCCTCAATTTCTATTCCTTCTTTGAAGACTGCTTATGCATCATCTCCTCTAGTGACTCCTCTTTCCTCTGTGTGACTAAAGTATCTTCTATATACTTTTCTAATAATTCTTATCTGACAATTGTGTGATCTCTGTATGGGCAGGAGTTATGGCTTAATGATCCTTGATATTCTGATGTTTATGACCTAGTGAAAATATTTTGGGAAAATGAATGAATGAAACTAAGACATAGACATCATAATTAACATGTCATTAACTATCTAAAAGAAAATACATATTTATTTGAAGTGATTGAGGAGAGAATATAATTATACCTTAAATAGTGAAATTAATAACTAGGGAAACCGAGGGAACAGATTAAGAATTGAGGTACAGGTTGGGCAAGGATTAGTGATTCAAGAAATGAATTGCTTTATGGGCTGACCCCGTGGTGCACTCGGGAGAGTGCGCTGCTGCACTCCCACCGTGGGTTCGGATCCTATATAGGGATGGCTGGTGCGCTCACTGGCTGAGCGCGGTGTGGCCGGTCACAAAAAAGACAAAAAAAAAAAAAAAAAAAAAAAAAAAAAGAAATGAATTGTTTTATGTAATGGCATTTTACAAAGGAATTTTTCTCCTAGGATGTAAGCAAATAGGTATCACATACTAAAGTGAATATGACAATTTTTAGTGGAGGATTCACAAAAAATGTGTCTGAAAGCTGGTTAAACAGTTTAAGGCAATTAAATTCTTCATCTGCATCAAGCAGATATAAATGGACTAAGGATGGTAATTAAAAGAGAAGTTGTAAAGAGGACTTGGGAGAAGACTGCTGGTATATACTGAATTCTCTTAGTCAGCTCAAGGCGGGGAGGATTGTGCTTGCTCTTTACCTTCAGCCTATGAGAAGGACTTCACAGGGACAGCTCAGTGTTGATGTACACACTTGACTGGTGTCTGATTCCAGCCTGAGAATAGTGTAAGGCATAGCCTGATTAGCTGAAGGCAAAAGAGACCTAGACATGTCTGAGTGGCCTGTGCTCTCAGCATTTGTTAGGGGGAAGAATGCATGATTTATTTCTCATGGGCCAGTGATGGGCCAGGTATAAGATAAGCCAGGAAAGAGTCAGAGGGCTGCTCAGAGAGGCAAATAGGTATCAGCAAAGATAAACCAAAGGTGACACCTGATTTTCAGAGACTGAGGATGGAGTAAATGAGCAGACCAGATAGAATAGAGATAAAAGGAACTGTAGGTGGAGACACTCCCCAGCATGGTCCCCAAAATTCCATGGGAGCACCATGGGAGAAAGGATCATCTCTAAATGCCTGCCAGGGCCAGGAAAAGTTTTCTTAAACATTTTCCTCTCTTTATTCCTCATGCTTCAACCCAAAGTGTCATAAACTTTAATTAACAAGATGTAGTTTAGGGGTAAAAAAAAAATGATGAGGAAGGAGACAAGAAGCCACCTACCTCTTCTTCCCTTGCTACAGGCTTCCTCTAACAATAGTCCAGAGCTGGGAGGGAGCTATGGAAGGTGGACAAACAAAAGAATCCTTAATGTTAAGGCTGTTTGGAATTCTCAGCATATATAGAACTGGGCTTATTAATTCTTAAGTTGAAGCAATATTTTATAAATTAAGAATTATCACCAATATATTGTAGTGTGCCTGAATTTCCAATAGGGATGGGAGAAGACAAAGCTGCCTCACTAAATAAAGGAGTAGGAACAGCGAGAGACAAAATAAAATGGCTTTATGATTTCATTTCATGAGTCATACTTATTCAACATGCTGATTACATTTTTCTTAGAACCTGGTGAGCACTTGAGGTTCAGTGGCAGCTACTTTAAGGCTCTCTGCCAAGGTAAACTATTTTAATAATTTATATGTTACATCAGTTTTATTATATTTTATAGACATGCAGATTCCTCTTGAATTTTCCCCTAGATATCAATGCTCAGGTTTTTCAAATTTTGTGCCTGCCTTCTGGAACACATTAGTCCTATTTAATACCAATAACTTTCCCATTGATGAGGCTCACTCAGATAAGCTGGGATAGATTTTAATACTCAGATAAGCTGGGATAGATTTTAATACCCTCCCATTCTGGCATCATGGATGTAATCAATAATATTGATCATATTGGCTGAGTTGGCCATATGGCCAACTTAAGCTGCTACCCTAAGAAAAGGATCTTATCAACCTTCTAGTGAAAACTCACAGAAAGACATGAATGTATTTTCAGAGAATTTGAAATTTCAAATTCAGAGAACTTGCAGGCCAAGTGATATGGATTGATGTTTGTCTACAAAGCTTATGTGGAAGACTGATCCTTAATGTGGCAGAGCTGAAACATGAGCGTTTAGGACATGATTGCATCGTGAGGACCCTGCCCTCATGATTGGAACAATCCATTCGTGGGTTATCATGGGTGTGGAGTGGTGGCTTTATAAAGAGGGCATGTGAAAATGTTCTTCTCTGTCCTCACCATGTGACAACCTGGGTAACCATGGGACTCTGTAAAGACTCCCCACTAAGAAGTCCCTCATCAGGTGCACCCCTGGACCTTGAACTTCCTAACTTCCAAAATTTAAGAAGTAATTTTTGTTTTCTTATAAATTACCCAGTTTCAGGTTTCCTGTTATAAGCAACAGAAAACAGACTAATACAGAAAATCGGTACCAAGAAGTGGAGTGTTGCTCATAACATATACTTGAAAATGTGGAAGCAGCTTTGAAAATAGGTAATGGGTAGGGGCTGGAAGAATTTGGAGGAACAGGCTAGAAAAAAGCCTGAATTCTGACGAGGCCTCAGAAGAAGACAAAGAGATGATGAAAATATTGGAACTTAGATGTTGACTATGTGGTGGTGGTCAAAATGCTTACGGAAATATACACTGTAAAGACCATTCTGAGGAGGTCTCAGATGGAAATGTGGAAGAGCTTATTGGAAATTGGAGCAAAATTTGCCCTTGTTATACAGTTTCAGAGAACTTGACTAGATTGTGTCCATGCCTGAGGACTTTATGGAATGCATAACTTAAGAATGATGAAGCGAGTATTTGGCAGAAGAAACTTCTAAGCTGCAAAGCATTCAGATGGCTGCATGGCTAATTCTATCAGCCTATGTTGAATTATATTAGCAAAGACATGACATAGTTGTAATTTAATATTAAAAGAAAACTAGAGAGTAAAGAAATTGGAAAACTCTCAACCTGGCCATATAAAAAGTAAAAATGTGTTTGGGGAAGGAAACCAAGGATGTAGCCCAGTGACTATTTGCTGAAGAGATTAGCAGAGAAAGAAAGAATCATCAAGAGAATGGAAGAAAGACCCTGGAGGCATTTCAGAGATTTTCAAGGGTGCCCCCCTCATCAGAGACTAAGAGGGCTAGGAAGACAGAATAGTTTGGGGGAATGAGCCCTAGGTGCCCTCCATGGGTTTACTGCCCAGGGCCACCTCGGGTTGCTGCTCCCTATGTTGGAGTGAGCAGGACTGAAGCCATATTGGGACCTAAAA
The DNA here is from genome assembly GCF_000696425.1 of Galeopterus variegatus. Taxonomy (NCBI): domain Eukaryota; kingdom Metazoa; phylum Chordata; class Mammalia; order Dermoptera; family Cynocephalidae; genus Galeopterus; species Galeopterus variegatus. Next base: position 84,971 of record NW_007732806.1, read on the forward strand.
CAACATAGGCTCTAAAAATTTTTTATTTTTTTTTTTAAGTTTTTTATTTTATTTTTTTTCCTTTTTGTCTTTTTTCGTGACCGGCAACGGATCGCAACCCTCAGTGTCACGCCCGTACTGGACCGGGACCGGCCACAGGATCGCAACCCTCGGTGTTGCTCCCGCCCCTAAATTTTTTAAAAGACAGAGTTTTCTTCGTGTACATTTCTCTGAGTTCCCTCTTTTCACATGGTTATTTGGTATTTTGGACCTTGGCTACGGGCAAGATGACATTACTTACATGAACATACCATTGTTTTCCAGCCAACCTGAAGCTGCAAACTTGCATATACTACCCAGACCCTGAGATAACAGCAAAGATGGCAGCAGAAGCCAGACAGAGACTTGGTGAGACTTTGTGCCTGAGGCCTTGCATGAAGCCTTCACTGCTCATGTCTCCCTTCCTCCTGCTTTTCATTTCCCACATTCCATTCCCTCATCCCCCTCTTTAAAAAGCCCTCAGTAAACCTGAATCTTTGAGATGGCTTTAGCCTGCCCATTCTCCTTCAGGTTTACCGGAGAGATACGTTAGATTAACATCTCTCCTCTGGTCACTGGTATTCTTGAATAAAGGCTGACTTCCATTTTCACCAACATTTGACTTCTGAGTGGTTTGCTTCTGTCTGGGGGCAGGTAGCCAGACCTGTGAGTTTGGTATTAATTTTGGAGATCCTCAGCCAGAGCTGAGTGTATCTTGTAACACCTACACCCTGGCTGCTCCGACCATGGCTAAATCGGACCCTGGTGTAGCTGGACCTGCTGCTTTAGAAGATATGTTGTAAGCCTTGCTAGCATCCTTGTGGTGTTAAGTCTGCAGTATCATAGAAAGCAAGGGCTGTGGAGGCATGGCAGCCTCCACCTAGATTTCAAAGAATGTATGGAAGATCCTGGGGTACCAGGAAGAGATTTGTCATAGCAGGCAGAGTCACCACAGAGAGCTTCCAATAGAGCAATGTCGAGTAGAAATGTGGGGCTGGAGTTGCAGCAGAGAACCCCCATCGGGGCCATGCTTAGCGAAGCCATGGGAGTGGGATTGCCACTGAGACCCCAGAACTATAGAGCTACCAACATGCGGTGCCAGTCTGAGAGAGCTTAAGCCTGGGTTGAGCCCAGGAAAGCCACAGGGCAGAACAGCTCCAGGACTTGGGTACTGAACCCCTGCACCACCATGCAGAGAATGCTGGAAATGGAGGTATGGGAGATTAATATCTAGCTTTAAGATTTAATGCCTGCCCTGTTGGGTTTCAAACTAGCTGGTGGTGTTTCCTTCACTACAAGAATGACCAAAACCTTTATTTCTACATAGGGTTGTTGTAGTTCTCCATTAACTTTGATCACAGGACATGGCACAACTAAGAGATGCACCAGAGGATCTGCTGCATCCCAGGCATGATTTTCCTACTCCAACGTGTAGAAGCAATTTAGTTTGCTTTTGATGGATGGGATCAATCACCTCAACAGTATAGTAGCCCTATATCTGCTCATTGTTTTGCTGGCTCAAGGAGATCAAAGTGGCCAGGTGGCACTTTCAACATCAGTGACATAATTACTGTGTCCCTTGGTGGATGTCCCTTAAGAACTGAGACCTGAAAACCAGCAGAGCCCAAAGTTATGAGGTTGGGGAAAACTTTATTTGCCACCTGATCACTAAGAGCAATGAGTATAGCTACTGCCATTTCCACCCACTGAATCCCTCACCTGTGAATACTGGCTAAGAAAAAATAGCACCATACACTGGTTGCACATAGAGCATCTACAGCATCTTGGAGGTGATTAACCAAGGCCTGAAAGGTCTTGGTTAGAAAAAAAATGTGCTCCCCATCCCCTTCCCCCACTGAGTCTTTAAAAATCCATTATAAATTTTCACCGTTTTGGGATTCTAGGGAACATAATAACACTAGTAAATTCTGTATGAGGTCATTGCTGCAGTTTGCTGAAAATGAGCTCTCTAGTCAGAAGCAATCTTATGTAATATTATCAATACAGTGGACCAGTGTAAGGAAAGGAGAAGCAATGATAGATGTTGCAAACTAGATTATGACGTAGAGATTAAGAGTTGATATAACCTTAAGCTAGTTAGGTGAACAAGGCTGACGTTACGAGCTGAAAGAAAGTTGATTTTTGTGGTCTGTATTATTATTATTATTATTATTTTGTCTTTTTGTCTTTTTTCCGTGTCCGGCAACGGATCGCAACCCTCAGTGTTGCCCCCGCACCGGACCGGGGACCGGCGACGGGATCGCAAGCCTCGGCATTGCTCCCGCGCCTCGCTCAGCCAGTGAGCGGGAGCCGGTCTGTACGTGGGATCTGAACCCTCGGACGGGAGCGCCGCCGCGCTTCCCAAGCGGCGCACTATCCAGTGCGCCACTGGGCCGGCCCTGTGGTCTGTATTATTAAGTATAGGGAAAAAAAGCATTAAGCAGAACAACAGCTCTGTACCATGTACCAGGGGATGTGTTGACTTAATATATCAGCTGCCATTGTAGTTATCACCAAGTTAAGTTTACAATAATCCTATTATGTTTTAAAGATTCATCTGTCTTTTTTTTCATAGGTCAGATAGGTGGGTGAAGTGGATATGCGGTCAGGATCACCATTCTTTCATTTTATAAGACCTTTTTGATGTCAGTAATATTTGCAAACCCTCCAAGAATGTAGTATTATGGTATTAGCTTACTATTTTGCTAAATAGAGGCAATCCTAGTGGCTTCTATACGATTTTTTTCTATGGCAATATCCCTCAACTTATAGATCTGGAAACCAATGTAGGGATTCTGCCAGTTCTTGAGTATGTCTACTAACTTTGCATTGTGGAACAGAGCGGATAGCCATGGGTTGGGTTGGGGTTCCCCCGTACCCATAGTGGGATAGACCTGGATCAAAACTTCATGGTCACGTTACCTCCATAAGCCTCTCTCCGCCAGTTCTTGAGTATGTCTACTAACTTTGCATTGTGGAACAGAGCGGATAGCCATGGGTTGGGTTGGGGTTCCCCTGTACCCATAGTGGGATAGACCTGGATCAAAACTTCATGGTCACGTTACCTCCATAAGCCTCTAATCTGACTAATGGACCACAGTGATATTTTGTGTCTTCAGAAATTAGTATCAACTCAAAATCATTGTCCAATACTTCCTGAAAGGTTTGGACATCTCCCTTTCTATCCATATCATCCTGGAAAATGGTTATTGGTCACACTGAGAAAGACTAGAAGAAAGATTTGAATTATAAATTTTGGCAGTGTAGTGGAATCCTTTCTCAAGGAGGAAGGCTTCTTCATTCAAATAACACTGGGTTTGTAAAATGGCTCCAGTTTGAGAATTACTTGGGAGCTGTGATTCTATTTTTACAATTCAAGGTAGATTTCTCTTTGACCTAGAACTTTTCCACTTTTCCAAATCAAAACTCAAATTTCCTATCCTTCTATTTTAGTTCCAAGGACAACTTGATCTGTTAGCCAAGACCAAAGATCTCTGATTTCAACCATTCTGATTACTCCATTGGCTCTGATCATTATGGAAGGAATTCTCAGAATTCCGTTTCTTAGACAGTTTCATGTTCATGTGTACTCGAGACACTTTGCCTGAGCTTAGGAAGGCAGAATTGAGGGAGCAGCCATTTCAGTTCTATGTTGAGAAGGTCAGTTGGGGGCACCACGTGCTTCAGCAGCTCATGCACACCACAGTTTCTGATCTCTTAATTCACTTCACGGTAGCTCCTCCAGCTCAGGCTCAAACTCCTCCTTTTTCATCTCTGATCTGTGGCCTTGCCACAGATTTTTGGAGGAGCGTCAAGATCTGAAGTTCCTCCATCTTCTCCCTGATTTTCTCCTTCAGCTTCTCTGAGTCTTCAGCCAGGCCCAGCAACAGATGCAGAAGCAATAGCTAAATTTAAACTATTTTGGTAGCTCCTTGAAGTACGTAAAGTAAAATCCCTATAATAAATCCCAGATCCTATGTCATTCCTAGTGGTTCTGTTTTTCTGATTGGCTGTTGTCTTATACACTCACCCTGTCTCTATTACATAAGTGCTGTCCTTGACTTCTGTAAAATTACATCAGTCCCTTTGAATTTGGAGAGTCTAGTTAATTCAATGTCAGCAGTTCCTAGTATCAATCCCTGCAGAGAATAGCCACCAAAGAGCTTTTCAAGTATGTGTGGGCTCCCTTTAGTAATGTGTTTTTCAAAGCCTTGGTGAAAGGATAGTCCTAAGAACTTCTTAGGGAGCAGAGTTAGGTGGTGGTTTAGTGAGACTTATATAATACATTTATTCTAGTAATCTGATATTTCTATGACTTGGATACTTTCTTTATATATACCAAGTAGATCCAAGTGTTTCAACTATGCATTAGTCTGTTTTTCTGATACTTGAGACTGGGTAATTTATTTTTTTAACAAAGTTTGTTTGGCTCACTCTTCTGGAGAAGCTGCATCTGGCCAGGGCCTCAGGCTGCTTCCACTCATAGCAGAAAACAGAAAGGGAGCCGGCATGTGCAAAAAATCACGTGGCTAGAGCAGAAGAGAAAGAGAAGGGAGGTGCCAGTCTGTTTCTTTTTTAACAACCTCCTCTAGCAAGAACTAATCCATTCCTGCCAGAAAGAGCTCACTCTCCAAAGAGGATATTAATCTATTAATGAGGAATCCACCCCATGACCCAAAAACCTCCCACCAGGCCACACCTCCCAACACTGCCACATTGGGGATCAGATTTCAGCATGAGCTTTGGTTGAAATAGACATCCAAATCATATAAAACTACATCTATTGCAGGCTATGTCTGAATCCAGGCTTTAATTTACCACTCATGAATAGTATTAGTGCCACACGAGGACATTCAAGCTAATACACTGAATCCAGAATCTTAGCTGCATGCACTCACATCAATGCATTTAGCTTGCTCTAAGCTTTTATTTATTCTACCCTAATCTAACACCCTTAGGACCCATTCTCATACATTTTTGACAATTTTTATTCAGTATAAATTGGGAAAATCTTGTAATTCTTTAGGTGACCTATGAGGAACTTTCTCATAGGTCATGACTTGCATCTGACCCCATGAGTCCTGTCAAGACATGAAGCTTGTTATAAATTTGGAAGCAATGATTGATGGGAGTCGATCTTGATGGGGACCAGCAGTCCCCTGTAGGTGACTGTGCCAGGGGAATCCAGCATAGGTTCTTCAGTTACAGAGACACTAACCTACTCAGACAAGGGGTTAAAGTCTGCATACACTGGAAAAGAAGGCTCAGAAGAATTTGCAGGATGTGATGTCCTCAGTTTCAGAAGAATCTGATCTTTTAATCTCCCCAAACAAGTTTTCAAGAACTTGTTCCTTCCCAGTTAATGCCCTAAATGTAATATAAGAAGCCCTATGAGTTTTAAGTTCAATCTGCACTATACTTTACACACATATAGGATTAGACTTTCGGCTTGATTTTCAGAAATTTTTGCTCTGTTGGTTAAAGAGATAAGATTTCTTTTTGGGACAGTCATAGAAGCTTTTTGAATCCTTACTGAATCTTATAGTGGGAATTTAAATTCATAATATCACCATTTTCTTTCTTCAAGTCCTCCAATAATCTTATAATTGACCAACTCATGTCAAAATGCCTTCTATTAACTAAAAAATTTTATGCCAGCAACCACCTGGTCACCCAAAATATTGCTTTCTATGGGTGCTTGAATATAGATGTCTATAGGTGATAATTTAGTTAACTGTATCAAGGTGCTCTTTAACACTGGTGACAGGATCATTAATGTCCTTAAGTATAAACAGGTCATAAAACCAATTCCAGGCACACATTTGAAAGATTCTGTTGTCCTAATACCACTTCTGGTACCAATAACTGCATCAATTTGGGTTCAGTCAGGGAAACAGAATCACAGTGAGTGTTATAAAATGAGAATATTATTTTATGTAGAATATGCATAAAGCATATGTACTTCACAGGGCCTGGTTTTCCAAAGCCTTGCGGTTTCAAAAATTGATCTTACAAACAAGGAAAATTGCCCCAGGCTATTGAGTCTCTGTTGTAAGATAAAGAGTTGCAACACAGAAAGGTTGCTGGCTCAAAGACAGGTTACTGATTGTTATGTAAAGATACTGGGAAATTGCTGTAAGAAGGAATGTTTGCTAAGATCAAGCTTTTGTTGGTGGACCACTTAATTGCCTTAATGGAATGGCATCTGACTTGTTTCACTGAAAGTTACCAGCCTATATTGTTAAACTATAACCCCACCTATGTCCCTTGCTGTAACTTCCTGGGCTGGAGAATAAATGCAGGAAGTGAACCCCAATTCGAGGTTAATTTCCCAAATGGAAGGAATGCCTCTCACTTGAGGGTTCTGGGGGAGATTAACCACTTTGGGGCTTCTCACTGTTCAGAAGAGAGGGACTGTGAGTAATCCTTTGTGGTTCCATCACCCAGGGGAAGAGGGGTGACAAATCCGTGGGGGGCAAAGCAAAAATTTTAGGAATTAGACATTACACAATTGTGAAAGGAGCTGAAAAATTGGAACTTGGCAGGGAAATATTGAAGCTGGCATACCCAATTGTCAGAGTAAAACCATCAAGAGAGACAGGTGAAGAAGTCTATGAATGTTATTTGCACTTTATGGCTATTGTCTCTGTGAATTTGCAGCAATGCATCAGACAGTAGGCCTGAGATTTCTTTTCATGAGCAGATTAGTTTTCTGTTGCTACATAACCAGTTACCACAAATTTATCAGTTTAAAGAAACACATATGAATTAGCTGCCAGTTTCCATGGGTCAGGAGTCTAGGCATAGGTTATCCTGGTTCTTAGGGAGCACATGGCTGCAATCCAGGGTCAGCCAGGGGTGGGGGTTCATCTGAGGCTTCTTGAAGGCCATTTTGAGGTCTCTTGAAAGCTCGTGTGATTCTTGGCTTTCATTGCAACTATAGAATGCTGAAGACTCTTTTCAAGGTCAGTAGGAATGACCTTCTTGACACTTTGCTTTGCTTTGCCTTTTATAGGCTCCTATGATTATGTCAGCCCCACTCGAGATATGCTTCCTTTTGATTAACTCAGTGTAACGTGATTGTGGGAGTGATATCTCATAATATTCACAGCTGCCACCCAAACTCAAGAGGAGAACATTTTACAGGGAGCATATTTCTGGGAGCAAGAGACTTGGGCCATCTTAGAATTCTGCCTACCATAGTAGGGATGGCAAGTGAGAACAGAGCTGAGCATGGAATAGAGAAAAGCTTAGGCAAACTAATCTTCCAGCACATCTGAATCTTTCTCTTACCACCCCTAACCAGTGACAAACTTTGGAGTGTAAAACTGCCTATTGCTTTACTTCTTCCTCCTCCAAATCATTCGACTTTGTCCAACTCTAACCCAGAACCTTACAGGGATGAGGGCTGTGGGAAATGCAGTTCACAGTGTAACCAGGTTGACGATAGAACAAAGCAGCACAGCTAGTGTGGAGAAAATGTGTTAGATTAAACCAAGCAGGGCACACCTACTCTCCAAAGAATCCATCACATATAACAAAACATTGTTATTGTTTTCATACAAGGAGGTCAACCCCCATGAGCTGCTTCTTAGTGAAATGAAATCAGTCATTTTATGTTTGTTTCAGGTATAAACAATGATGTTTTCTACTTTTACTTTTATGATACAGTTAAATCGGAATGAATATCTTTCTGTATTAGAATTTTAAAGAAATCACATTTTTTTCTATTTTATGCTATTAAAATGAACATTTGATAGGACAAGAAGATAATTTTACTTGTAATATTGACTATCTGCCTTTGTCCCTATCGTTTCTTTCTCCATGAAACTCAGGTGATTTTACCTTTGTCATGCTTATTATCATGTGTAAGCAAGCGAAAGTCGCATTTATATTATTTTGTAGTTGGAGAAACAGGATTTGGATTAAATGAAGCAACCTATAAAATCAACACAAATTAGAAAATGCCAAAATATCCAATGAATTCTAAAGAAATTAATCTGGACTTAGAAAAAAATAAGCTAATACTTGGTTAGAGAAAATTGTAAGAAATTGAACATAGGATGAAAAAATACGAGCCAAGACTCAGGAGGTTTTTTCACAAATTTCTTGTAGGACCTTCATCAGGTTGATTTACCTGTCTGTGCCTTACCTCTTTCCTCATCTCAGACATTTGCATACCCTGGGCTGCGGACAGTGCCTGATACATTGTCTGTGCTCAAGGACTGTTCAATCACCCAATATTTCTCAGTAAATCCATAGCGATACTAGAATTATTATTATTATTTTGCCAGCTTTGATACTGTGGTTTTATTACTTTCTTGCTCTGATTTCCATGAGCTGCTTCTTAGTGAAATGAAATCAGTCATTTTATGTTTGTTTCAGGTATAAACAATGATGTTTTCTACTTTTACTTTTATGATACAGTTAAATCGGAATGAATATCTTTCTGTATTAGAATTTTAAAGAAATCACATTTTTTTCTATTTTATGCTATTAAAATGAACATTTGATAGGACAAGAAGATAATTTTACTTGTAATATTGACTATCTGCCTTTGTCCCTATCGTTTCTTTCTCCATGAAACTCAGGTGATTTTACCTTTGTCATGCTTATTATCATGTGTAAGCAAGCGAAAGTCGCATTTATATTATTTTGTAGTTGGAGAAACAGGATTTGGATTAAATGAAGCAACCTATAAAATCAACACAAATTAGAAAATGCCAAAATATCCAATGAATTCTAAAGAAATTAATCTGGACTTAGAAAAAAATAAGCTAATACTTGGTTAGAGAAAATTGTAAGAAATTGTGAAATCATTATGCTTCCCATCATTCAGGGTTGAAAACTTGTCCTTCTAGACTTCCCTTTTTCCCTGTCCCTTTATTTCAAAATCTTAAGTTCTGTTACTCTGGCTTAACTCAGGCTGGTTCTGCTGCAAGGCATTCTGGGACCACCTTATTGTGGAATATGAAAGATGGTAGTAAGGTGAAACTAAATGGAGCCTGTGTTAGAGGATCTAACCCAGCTGCAGAGGACTGACTTTGTTGGAAGTGGTCTTCTGGACTATATGGTTCTTAGTAAGTGTTATTATAAGATATGGTGAAGTCAGCCTTATTAAGACCAATCTTGATATCCAGAATCTCTACCTAGAGGGCTGGCCAGCCAGCTCAGTTGGTTAGAGCAGGGTGCAACTAAAAAGCAAGAGAACTTCAAGGGCATAAGTGATACTTGAAGTCAAGTGCATAGCAGTGAGAATACAATTACAGAACTCCATGTCAAGGAAATGGTTTGGGTACTTCGAAATCAGGGCTCTGCTCAAACGTGTTTACACACTGTTAATCTTCCTAAAGCAGTTTCCATCGTTTCAGTTTCCTGGTGAGAAATCTTTAGAGGCTCCACAGTTTTTACCAAATAGTGAGCAAACCACTCTGAAGCTTTTAAAGTTCTCATTTTTCTAGTACCAACATCCCTTTTCTCACTAATTATTCACACTCTATAAATTGAAACTTGGATTACTTCCCAGCTCCTACTGTAGAAAATAAACAAATACAAATAGTCAAGTGTGCCAGATAGTAATAGGTGCTATGAGGAAAAACGAAGAAAGTTTAAGTGAAGAAGACTAACATAGGTTGGCACATGTGCTGTTTTAGATAGTGGTCAAGCCACCTTGACAAGGTAACATTTAATAGGGCAGAGCAATCCAGGCAGAGGGAACAGCAGTGCAAAGGCTGTAAGGCAGAAGTGTGCTTGATGTTCTCCAGGGATGCTAAGGGGGCCAGAAGGCCTGGAGTGCAGTGAATAAGGACAAGGGGGACCAGGTCACTTAGGGTCTTTAGGTGTAGTAACCAAAAGTCCAAGTTTCTTGCAACAGTCCTGGTTTATGCCTGTTTTCCTAGCAAATCACTAATAGTGCCCTTTCATGCTCCAACACACCCTGGTTTGGGTAATAAATGATATGGTCAGCCTATTAGAGGACACCAGGCAATTCACTAGACAATCACTCCAGGTCTGATCATTACAGAGTGTGAAGGTTTTTAATTACAGACTCAGTTAAAAAAAAAAAAAAAAAAAAAAAAAAA
>NW_007732806.1:96070-102002 GCF_000696425.1 Galeopterus variegatus
GCAGTATATATATATATATATATATATATATATGGTTATTTAAGTTTTTCCTTTTCCATGTTTCAGTGTAGGTAGTGTTTTTCTAGCATTTTGTCTATTTTATGTAAATTGCTAACTTTATTGGTATAAGGTGGTGTCTAGTATCTATATGGTATCTTCTCTTTCATTCCTGATTTGACAATTTGTATTTTTCCTTATTTTTCTTGGATTGGTTTTATCAGATTATTAAATTTATTCATCCTTTCATAGCAACAAGTTTTGGCTTTCTTGATTTCCTCTATTCAACATTTCTTATGTTTCTTATGTCCATTATTATTATTCTCTTCTATTTTGGGTTATATTTTCTGCTTCTTTTTCTTTTTATTTACATTTTCTGCAGTTAGAGTTTTTCAAACTTAAATACTTAACTCACCGATTTTCAGCCTTTGATTTTTTTCTAATATATACATTTAAGGTTTGACATTTTCCTCTTTGCACACTCTAAATTGCATACTACAAAAGTTATGTGATGTATTTTTATTATCATTTCCTTCAAAACATTTTCAAAATTGCATTGTGTTTTCTTCTTTGACCTAGGAATTATTTAGGTATGTACTGCTTAAATTACAAACACTTGCATATTTTATAGATTTTTAAATTTTGAGTTTAATTTTACTGGGATCATAGAAGATATTTTTAATAATTTCAATACTTTAAATTTCTTTAAAATTTGCTTTTTGACCTAGCATATGTAAATTTTGTTAAATATTCTATGTATGTTTGAAAAGAATATATCCTGTCATTGTTGGGTATATTCTTCTACGTATATGTCAATAAAGTCAATTTTATAATTTACATTTTTTTATCTCCCAAATTTTATTGATTTTTTTCTAGGTCTTCTATTAGTTACCTACAAAAATGTGTAAATTCTATCTTCACTTGGGTTCTGTAGATGCCAAGTCTGAGATGAGGATTGTCGTGACCCTGATTTGTTGAGGTAAAATTCTCAGAGAACAAGGAGTAAAGGAAGTGGGGTATGGTAAGGATAAGAAGCCAAGCAAGGGTGTGTTGCCAGCTAGTGACTTCCTTCTGTCTGATCCCATGAGGAACTCAAGAGTCAGAAGGGCAGCACAGAGTAGGTACTCCCTCAAGGTAAAGAGCCTGCCTTTTGTACCTCTGTGCCAGTCATTGGCTATGGGCTGTTGCGGGGTTGGGAGCCTAACCTCCCAGGTAACCAACAATCCTTTTGGCTAAAGACATTCTTTAGAATGGGGCCAGAGAACAGCCAACACTTACAGTAATTGAGAATGGGTGTTCCAATCTGGATTGCGGGGTTGGGAGCCTAACCTCCCAGGTAACCAACAATCCTTTTGGCTAAAGACATTCTGTAGAATGGGGCCAGAGAACAGCCAACACTTACAGTAATTGAGAATGGGTGTTCCAATCTGGTGAAGATAGGGTGGATCATTCATAAAGCCCTGTATATCCAAGGTTGTTCTCTGGTTATGGTTTTGCCGGTATCTCCTTTTAATGCAGTCAATGTTTGTATTATATATTTTTTTAATGTATGTTACTAGTGCTTACAAGTTTAAAATTGTTATATTTTCCAAATAATCATCTTATCATTAAGAAATGCCTTCACTGTGCTTCTTTCTTAGGTCTGTTTTGTCTGATATACTAGGACAGCCCTATAAGATTTCTTTCAGTTAATGAATGCATATAATAACATTTCCATTGTTCTATTTTCAAACATTTTGTGTTGTCAAATTTACATTATGGTTATTATAGGCAACATATAGTTGGGTTTTATTATCTAGTCTGAAAATCTTTCCCTCTTAATTTAAATATTTAGTCCATTTACTTAAATATTTTATCAAAGTGAGATTCACATAAAACAAAAGTAACCATTTTAAAGTGTGTAATTCAATGGGTTTAGTACACTCACAAAGTTGTGCAATCATCTCTGTTTAGTTCCGATTTTCATCACTTCCAAAGGAAACCGCATACCCATTAAACACTTTTCCCCCATTCTCTCCTCCCCCTGACACTGGCAACCACCAATCTGCTTTCTGTTTCTATGGATTTATGTATTCTGGATACATAAAAATGGTCATGCAAATGGGATTATATAATACATGACCTTATATGTCTGAAATCTTTTGCATAGCATAATGTTATTGAGGGTCATCCATGCTGTTGCACGAATCAATACTCCATTCCCTAATATTCCCTTGCATGGATATACTACATTTATCCATTCATCAGCTGATGAATGTTTGGGTTGTTTCAGCTATGATGAATTGATGAACCTTTTGGCTATTGCAAATAGTGCTGCTATGAACATTGGTGTATGAGGGGACCTCAAAATGTTTGTGCAAAAATGGAACTAGAAGATAAAAATAAAATATATAAACTTTATTTTATTTAAGTTCAAGAGACTTTTTAAGTGATGATACCAGCCATATGGCCCATCCCTAAAGTACTGAGGGTCCCAGAGCCTTAATCATTTCAATGTAGTTTTTTTCACTATTAATTGAAGAAAAATGGGTGCCCTTTAAATATATTTTTTATATCAAGGAACAAAAAGAAGTCAGAAGGAGCCAAACAGGGCTGTAATGTGGATGCCTAATGATTTCCCATCAAAATTCTTGCAAAATTGCCCTTGTTTGATGAGAAGAATGAACAGAAGCATTGTTGTGGTGGGAAAAGACTCTCAGGTAAAGCTTTCCTAGGCATTTTTCTGCTAAAGCTTTGGCTGGCTTTCTCACAATACTCTCATAATAAGCAGATGTTATCATTCTTTGGCTCTTCAGAAAGTCAATAAGCAAAATTCCTTGAGCATCTCAAAAAACTATTGCCATACCCTTTGCTCTTGGCCGGATCCACTTTTGCTTTAACTGAGTCCTTTCCACCTCTTGGTAGCCATTGGTTTGATTGTGCTTTGTCTTCAGGATTGTCCTGGTAAAGCCATATTTCATCTCCTGTTAAAATTCTTCAGAGAAATGCTTCAGGATCTTGATCCCACTTGTTTAAAATTTCCATTGAAAGCTCTGTTCTTATTTGTAGCTGATCTGGGTGCAACAGTTTTGTCACCCATTGAGTGAAAAGATTTAAATTTTCAGTCATAATTGTGTAAGCTGAACCAACTGAGATATCTGTGGTTTTAGCTATTTGTTCTGCTGTTAATTGTCAGATTCTTCAATTAGGGCACAAATAAGATTAAGTTTTTCTTCACAATTTGATGTGGATGGTCTGCCACTATGGACTTCATTTTTAACATCATCTTATCCCTTCTTAAAATCAGTTCTCCATTGGGCCGGCCCGGTGGCACACTGGATAGTGCGCCGCTTGGGAAGCATGGCGGCGCTCCCGCCCGAGGGTTTGGATCCCACATACAGACCGGTTCCCGCTCACTGGCTGAGTGAGGCGCGGGAGCAGCGCCGAGGGTTGCGATCCCGTTTCCGGTCACGGTCCGGTACGGGGGTGACACTGAGGGTTGCGATCCGTTGCCGGACACGGAAAAAGAAAAATCCGGTCATGGTCTGGTACGGGGGTGACACTGAGGGTTGCGATCCGTTGCCGGACACGGAAAAAGAAAAAAAAAAAAAAATCAGTTATCCATTTTTAAACTGCTGACTTCTTTGGGGAAATGCTCCCATAAACTTTTCATAAGGAATCAATGATTTCACCATTTTCCCAACCAAGCTTCACCATAAATTTGACATTTGATTTTGCTTCAATTTGGCAGAAGTCACGTTGCTCTGATAGGGGATCTTTTCCAACTGTTTTCTTATTCGTTTTAGTGCTTCAATCTAGATCCTGTTAAGACATGATATAACAAGTTAGTATAAGTTTATTTTGCTGCAAAAAATATTTGACATCCATGAATAATTTTTTCATAATATGCATTTTTCATGAACTTTTTGAAGATCCTTCATACAAGTACTTATTTAAATGCCTGTTTTCAATTATTCTGAGTATATATCTAGGAGTGAAATTGCTGTATCATATTGTAATTCTGTTTAATTTCTTGAGGAACTGCCAAACTGCTTTTCACAGCAGCTGCACCATTTTATGTTTCTATAAGCAGTATATGAGGGTTCCAGTTTCTCCATAATTTTACGTTTCTTTGAGCAGTATATGAGGGTTCCAGTTTCTCCATATTCTCACCATTGCTTGTTATTTTCTCTTTTTCTTTCTTTCTTTCTTTTTTTTTTTTTTTTTGTTATTGCCGCCTACTGAGCCATTTACTTTTGTCATCATTGTTGAAATATTTGGCTTTGTATTTACTTTTAATTTTAATTTTTACTAGTAATTTTAATTTTTCTCACTTGCATAATGTTTCATTTTATCTCATTTTCTGCCTTTTCTTAAATTCAATATTTTATCACTTTATTTCTCCTTGATATTTATACATGTTTACTATTTTTAGTGGTTCTCCAGATATTAAAATATACATTTTATTTTTACTTATTGCAGTCTTATACAAATGTGTAATTTTGCTAGAATTTAGAGCACTTTAATTCCCTCTACTCTTTCACCTTTTCTGTTATTGTTTTCATGCATTTTAATTCTAAAAATGTTTGAAACGCCACAAAGCATTAGTAACAGTATTGTTTATGAGGGTGATATCTATGAAAGTACTTCAAAAAGTTCATGGAAAGATTTGTAAAGCCTTTTTAGTCTATTTTTCTACAAACTTTTGAAGTATCCTTGTATTTGGATTTACCACAAACTAACTCTTTCTGTTGCTTATAACAAAATGCCTGAAATGGGGTAACTTGTAAGAAAACAAAATTTATTGCTTACAGTTTTGGAGGCTGGGAAGTCCACAGTCCAGGGAGCACATCTGGTGAGGTGACTGTTACAGCAATGCAGTGTGTCACATGGTGAGAATGGCAGAGCAGAGAAAGAGCTAACTTCCTCAATGTCCCTACTTTTAAAGTCCCCAGAACCATGTCCATGACCGCCATTAAACCATCAACTTATTAATCCATTTACTAGGGCATGGTCCTCATAATATAATCACCTCTTCGAGGCCCCTCTTTTGATTCCCACCTTCAACAGTTACAGTGGGGAAGTAACTTGTAAGAAAACAAAATTTATTGCTTACAGTTTTGGAGGCTGGGAAGTCCACAGTCCAGGGAACACATCTGGTGAGGTGACTGTTACAGCAATGCAGTATGTCACATGGTGAGAATGGCAGAGCAGAGAAAGAGCTAACTTCCTCAATGTCCCTACTTTTATTTTTTTTATTTATTTATTTTTCCTTTTTGTCTTTTTCTGTGTCCAGCAATGGATCGCAACCCTCAGTGTCGCCCCCGTACCGGACCGGGACCGGCAACGGGATCATAACCCTCGGTGTTGCTCCCGCGCCTCGCTCAGCCAGTGAGCGGCCAGTCTGTATGTGGGATCCGAACCCTCGGCAGGAGCGCCACCGCACTTCCCAAGTGGCGCACTACAGCAGTGCGCCACCGGGCTGGCCCAATGTCCCTACTTTTAAAGTCCCCAGAACCATGTCCATGACCACCATTAAACCATCAACTTATTAATCCATTTACTAGGGCATGGTCCTCGTAATATAATCACCTCTTCGAGGCCCCTCTTTTGATTCCCACCTTCAACAGTTACAGTGGGGATTAAGCTTCAATGAGTTTGGAGAAACATTCAATATGCAGCATACTACCCCTGCCCCCCAAAACTCATGTCCTTTTCACATAAAAATACATTCATTTCATCCCCAAAGTCTTAACTCGTTTCAGCTCAAAAATCCAAAGTCCCACATCCCATCTGTGAAATCAAAACAAGTTATCTATTTCCAAGATACAATGGTGGAACAATAGTAGGGTATATATTCCCATTCAAAAAGGGAGAAGTAGGCCAAAAGAAAGGGGTACAGGTCCCAAACAAGTTCAAAGTCTAGCAGTGCAGACAATCTTAAAGCTGGCAAATC
>NW_007732806.1:102776-111846 GCF_000696425.1 Galeopterus variegatus
ACTTGGGTAAAGCTTCAGGGAGAAATCAGGAGATGATAAAGTTGATATGCCTGTTGGAAACGTAAGTAGAGATACTGAGCCATTTGAACATATTGGTGGGAACTCAGGGAAGAGGACAAGGATAGAAATAGAAATGTAGAAGACAATGGCACACAAAAGTATCTGAAATATTTGAAGCTATAGAATCGTATGAAATCATTTAGGGAATGAGTGTATGTAGAGACAAGAGGGCAAAAGATGAGGGTCTTACAAAGTATACACTTGGGCAGGAGAAGGAGTTCTTGGCAACAAAACTGAGAAAGAGCCAATGAGGAAAGAAGAAACACCAAAATAAATAAATAAATAAATAAATAAAAAATAAAATAAAAAAGTAATTTTCCAGAAGTCAAGTGACTAAATGGTTTTGAGAAAAAGTAAATAACCAACTGTGTCAAATGCTCCCAAGAGGTCAATTAAAATAAGAAATGGGCATTGGCCAATGAATTTGGGAAGGTGAAGGTCACATCAGTGACCTTGACAAATGTAGATTTTGCAGAGTGATGAGGTTGGGGGCCAAGTGGAAGTGGATGAATAAAAAAAGAGAATTATGAAAGTGAACAGTGTGATAGCCTGGCCAGGAATTTCAAGACTTGTTCAGGGGAGCTAGGAAATAGAGCAGGAGCCAGAGGGGGTAATAGAGTGCTGGTGGAAGGATTTAAAAATGGGAGTTATTACAGTCTACTTGTGTGATAATGGGAATGACACAGTAGAGAGAAGAAGTAATGCTGCCAGAGAATATGGACAAGGAAGAAAAATCTTTTCAAATGAATTCATGTTGATACAACTAATGACTCAGTCCTGTGAGCAACCTCACTGAAGAGAAAACCAGAACTAGCTAATATTTATTGTATACCTACTGTGCATAAGCATTCCACTAAGCTCTCCCCTTGTAACACTTATACCATAACTCTATAATGTATGTATTATTTTTTCAATTTACAGATAAGGAATATGTGTCTTAGAGGGTTCCAGTGACTCGACCAAACAATACTAGTTAGTCTTGGAACCTGGTTTCAAACTTGAGTCTGCCAACTTATGCATTTAATTGTACCGTGAAGGAGCCAGGATTGCTGTCCAGCTCGAGAAGGAATAGCTGTAGATAATTAGGGATGATAATGCACATTATACTCCTTACTGCTGCCAAAATTTTTATTAAAAATATCAGTGCTTTAGTTATAGTTTCACTTCTCAGAGTTTTGGTCGATACTAATTCCAGAGTTGCAGGATGCTCAGAAATTCAAAGTAAAATCTACCATTTCACAAAAATCATCCTAAGGACAGGCTTTTTGGGAATGTACATGCAGTAGGCTGTTTACCATTTTACCATTTTGCCTGCAATTCCTCTGTTCAATTAAAAGAGTTCTGTTCTATATTGAACCACTGTGCTAGTTGATGGGCATATGTAGATAAACAAGACAAGATTTCTGCTCCCAAATATTCAAAGCAAGACACAGATTCTGAGTGGATAGTGTTTTCTCTAAGGTAATCTTGTCAATAGGATTAAATTGGATGTTTTAAATTCCAACATTATATATTCCATAGTGTCTTCTCTAAGGTAATCTTGTCAATTGGATTAAATTGGATGTTTTAAATTCCAACATTATTTATTCACCGTACAAAGCTATAACAAAGCCTTTGCTTGGGGAAAAAGAGAGAAGGGAGATAGACAAACAGTGAAAGATTTGCTTTTTTCATAGAAAAAGATGACTGAATGATTGTTAGATTGATTGATTTTCAGCTCATTCCAGAAAAGAAGTGAACAAGTTTGTAGAGATACAGAATATGAGTTAAAATAATTAAGAACAGGCATTAGGGAAGAGGAAAATAAGATCACTTCAGGTCAAGTGTAGGAACTGAATATCCCCCATAAGTTGTGAAGATCTGGCCAGAGGTAGGGAAAGAATTCACATACAAATACAGAGCAGATGCTCTATAATTGGATAGAAATGGAACAATTATGTTAATTTATGTTATTTACAGTCAGAGATGGCTTTTAATTATTTTTATAGATTTGAAATTAAAATGTATTCATTTTATTTGTCCTTTTGCCTCAATCTCTCCTGATGGGGCAAAGCAACCTTCTAGTGTCACCTTCATGCAGCGAAGATTTCTCTCATGAAGATCAGGTCAGCAGGCAGTCTTCCTTTTACGCCATTCACGTGTGCCCACCTAGCTGTTGGGCAGATGTTCTCCTGTAGGGTACAAAAATCTCCCAACATTAAGTTTTAATTGCATCTCCATAATTGTTGTTTAAATGTTGGCATACACTTTATGAGCTGATTTTTCTATGCTCATCAGTGTTCAATTCAAATCAGAACAAACAAACAAATAGTCACAACAACAACAAAAACAGAACTCCTCTATATTTATAGCTGGTGACTAAAATAGAACCACAAATCATGACTGTGACTGACTAATTGCTTGATGTCTAACACAGGATCAACACAGACTCTCTGTCTTTGCACAGCGTTCATTGCTGTAAACAAAATCTACTCTGATTTGTTTTGGAATCAATNCCAGAGTTGCAGGATGCTCAGAAATTCAAAGTAAAATCTACCATTTCACAAAAATCATCCTGAGGACAGGCTTTTTGGGAATGTACATTTACCATTTTACCATTTTGCCTGCAATTCCTCTGTTCAATTAAAAGAGTTCTGTTCTATATTGAACCACTGTGCTAGTTGATGGGCATATGTAGATAAACAAGACAAGATTTCTGCTCCCAAATATTCAAAGCAAGACACAGATTCTGAGTGGATAGTGTCTTCTCTAAGGTAATCTTGTCAATTGGATTAAATTGGATGTTTTAAATTCCAACATTATTTATTCACCGTACAAAGCTATAACAAAGCCTTTGCTTGGGGAAAAAGAGAGAAGGGAGATAGACAAACAGTGAAAGATTTGCTTTTTTCATAGAAAAAGATGACTGAATGATTGTTAGATTGATTGATTTTCAGCTCATTCCAGAAAAGAAGTGAACAAGTTTGTAGAGATACAGAATATGAGTTAAAATAATTAAGAACAGGCATTAGGGAAGAGGAAAATGAGATCACTTCAGGTCAAGTGTAGGAACTGAATATCCCCCATAAGTTGTGAAGATCTGGCCAGAGATAGGGAAAGAATTCACATACAAATACAGAGCAGATGCTCTATAATTGGATAGAAATGGAACAATTATGTTAATCCGTCCCTTTTTATAGTCAGAGATGGCTTTTAATTATTTTTATAGATTTGAAATTAAAATGTATTCATTTTATTTGTCCTTTTGCCTCAATCTCTCCTGATGGGGCAAAGCAACCTTCTAGTGTCACCTTCATGCAGCGAAGATTTCTCTCATGAAGATCAGGTCAGCAGGCAGTCTTCCTTTTACGCCATTCACGTGTGCCCACCTAGCTGTTGGGCAGATGTTCTCCTGTAGGGTACAAAAATCTCCCAACATTAAGTTTTAATTGCATCTCCATAATTGTTGTTTAAATGTTGGCATTCACTTTATGAGCTGATTTTTCTATGCTCATCAGTGTTCAATTCAAATCAGAACAAACAAACAAACAGTCACAACAACAACAAAAACAGAACTCCTCTATATTTATAGCTAGTGACTAAAATAGAACCACAAATCATGACTGTGACTGACTAATTGCTTGATGTCTAACACAGGATCAACACGGACTCCTTGTCTTTGCACAGCGTTCATTGCTGTAAACAAAATCTACTCTGATTTGTTTTGGAATCAATTTGATTTGAGAAGGCGCTGGGGCTCTGTCAATAAGCAACAAACAAAATACAATTTCCTTTGAGTCGAATTGAGATTATGCTTTGAAAAGATTGCTTTACTTCTTCTCAAGGGATTTGAGAGAATGAAGCTGGAAACTCTTTCCCAGTGGTAAAATATAGAAACCAGTTTTTCAGAACCTCGGGTGTTTTTCCTCAAACTCTTTGGGCAATTGAGAGAGAGAGAGAGAGAGAGAGAGAGAGAGAGAGAGAGAGAGAGAGAGAGAGAGAAATGTTTCAAATTCTCAATTTCTCGGTAATGTAATTAACAAAGCATAGGAGAGGTAGGTTAATGGAGTGAAGTTGGTTTGGGATTTGGAGTCAAATGGTTTGGCTGTAGACTAGATTTGGCAAGGGTATGGATCTAACCAAAACTGTTACGTGATTTGGGGCAGCCTGTTTTGAATCTCAGGTTCTTCTGCAGCAAACATAATAATAAATAATTTGTACTCTACAGGGTTGTTTCAGGAATTAAGTGAGAAAAATATACTTATGAATTTTGTTGATGATTACAAGTTAAGGAACAAGGAAACATTCTGTCTTGAAATACTGTGTCTCTGTACACATTTGATGCATAACTCAGCTTTAGCAGATACTTTCTAGACTTTTCTGAACTCTTTACTCCAATATTTGCCAGAGAAAGAAGAAGATATTTGAATTCTATGGTTTAGGACAAACAGAATTTTTTGATGATGTTGCTTCAAATTTATTGTTCAATAAATTATGAATTTGCGATGGTCTTCAAGTTAGAGAAATTTGATCAGTGTTAAACACCTATCCCAGAGATAGTAACTTTCAAGCTCTTTTTCTGTTTTGGTTGACAAGAACCCACTTCTTAAAGAAGTCTTTCATTTCAGCATCGGGTTCTCTAATGACTAAAGCTTAGCTCCTGCAACAGATCATCCTTTATCCCCAAGTATTACTGAATTTTAGCACCAATGCAATAATGAGTCAGAAGAATATTCAGACATGTTCCTGATTGTTCTAGTGTGGGTTACAGTTTGTCATTTTGATGAGAAGGCCTAGGAGGCAGAAGAGGAGGATGAAACTTTATTTATAAATGTGCATAATGCCAAGATTGTTGACCTGATTTTAAAACTGATGTAACTCCTGGTCTCAGGCTGCCGAGATGTGGCAATCTTCTTAGATAGCATTTATAAAGCAGTTTTTCCAGTTCAGCACAGTCTGCTTCCTGGAAGCTTTCCAACAGTTTGTGATATCTGTCCCCATCAGTATATCGTTCTGCCCTTTTTACAGCAATTCAGATAATTCTTTTTACTACTATTCAGGCAAACTCAGATATGACATATGTTCTCAGCAATAAAAATTCAGCAATATAAACTGTGTGACAAGTGTAGATGCAGGAGGATCAGTTAAGAGATGATTGCAATTACTGAAAAATCTGTGGCATAGTTTCTCAGTTTTTTATTGTTTTAATATTTATTGGTAGAAATAGATCTCCAATGCTTACTTTGTTTATATAAATTCTACATTCTCTCAAGGGTTGTTTGTTTTATTTTATTTGGAGGTTTTTTCTCCCTCCACGTGAACTTAATATATTTACATTTGATTTTTATAGACCTTTTAAAATTTTTTATTTATTTTTATTTTTATTGGTTATGAATATTCATGGGGTACAAAGCTGACTGTCACCACTCGTGCCCAAGATGTGATGGCCAGATCCATACCAGCAGCATGCCCATTGCCACAAACTGCTGTTATACCCTGTGACCCCCACCCAATTAATCCCCAACCTCCCTCCCCATCCCCCTATCCCTTACTCCACCTTGTATCCCTGGGTGTGCTCTGTCCCTCCTCAATGCACCACTGTGGTTAAGACCCTTTCTTAGATTTTAAAACTAAATTTGGGAAACCACACATATTGTATGCCTTACTTAATAATCCAAAAAATTGTTTGCACTTTCAAAAAAGTCACAAAAGGGCTGAACTCAAGTTAGATAAACCTATATGTTCTAAATTTTCCAAGTTCTATTTCTGAATAAAGAGGCACTTGTTTAGTTTTATACATTGCTTGCTGTCTCATAAGTCAGATTGTCAGAGACGCTTCAGTAAATTATCTCTATTTTTAAATTATATCCTAATCTTTCTCTTAGAGATGATCTTGCCAATATTAAACATTGTGTCAAAGTGTAGGTTCTAACTAGGTGAATCTCAAGATCTTGTGTTTCTGTGAACTTCCAGGTGATGCTGGAACTGTTGGTTCGTAGAACACACTTTAAGAAACAAGGATCTGTGGTGAACCTGTACCTTGTTTCTACTTCTATGCCTTTCTCCTTTGACTTGACATTTTAGAGCAGGGGTTCTCTACTCCAACTTCACATTAATTCCACCTGAATTAAAAAGTGCTGATATCTGATCCCGCATACCAGAAATTCTGATGTAATTATTCTGGTGGAAGGCCCAGACATCTATATATTTTAAAAGCTCTCCAGGTAATTCTAAAGCACAGTCAGAATCGAGAGGTCTGGCTTTAGTTTATTTGGCTTGATCCCAGCTTCACCATTTGATGCTACTTCCAGGTCTCTGTTGGGTCCATGCTTCACAGCATGAGACCAATTACCCATCCAACTGACCCCAGGATCTGAGCCCTGTGCAGCAGCCCTGACTCGTCAAGCAGGGAAACCACAGTACACGTCCACGCTCTTCTTTTTGTGTCCTCAGCTCTTGGTTTGCCATGGTTTGTTTATATGTCTGTCTCCTGCATTTGACTACTCAAGGCAGGGACTGTGTCATATCCATTTTTATTTTGTCAGGTCCTATTATAGGACCTGCCATAGAATAGCAATCTGTACAGATGTATGGAATAAATGAAATGAATCATTGCAGTGTTCTTGGTGGGATCTCCTTAAAATTCTTCAGTGAGGCATGAGTGTATGGAATATGGATTGCATACATAGCTGCCTACACTTCCCAAATGCAGGCAATAAATATCTAGTTGAAAAGAACATAGACTAATATAAATATCAATTTACTACCTGATTTCTTATATATTCACATAGAATTGCCCTACCGAAATTCCAGGATAATACTCATATTATTCATGTTATAACTTCTAACATGCATTTATAGAGCATACTATTAAATTATTAGATACTTTTCAAAAAATATACATATATATATATATATATATATATATATATGTCACATTTAAGCATCAACATAACCAGATGCAGTTCATGCTATGGCAACTCCCATTTTACTGGCAAGGTAATTCTAGCATGGGAAAGTTATGTAGTTTGGCTTGAATTACACAGCTTGTAAGTGGCAGAGTTGGGATTTAAACCAAGCAGTTTAGGTCCAGAGAGTATGCCCTAAACACCACCCCACACTTCCCTCTACTACCCTGCCTGCCGCAGATGGTCTGACCAGTTCTGAAGCAAGTGGGCCTATTACCCTTATTCCAAAATTATCTCTTCCTTTTTTTTTTTTTTTTTTGGCTTGTTTTTGGTTTTGATTTTTAATGGTTATATCTTGTGTTATGCTCCTAATCAACTTACATTTAAATTTTGAAAATACCACTAAATCTCTTAAATTATTCTGTCTTATATATTAATCACTTCCTATAATCTGGGTCCTTCACATGGCTTGTAAATACCCTTGAAGTGCTACAGTTTTTTAAAAAAATGAATAAATAAGCAATAAAAAAGCCATCTCTCAAATTCACATTCCTCTTCTTTTGCCACCCTATCTCTCTCCTTCACTTTATTATTATATTGGGGTTATATTTTATAATACCCTTTCTTCACCTCTGATTACATCCTCAACTCAATCTTGCCTGACACCCACCCCCATCATTCCATCAAAAACAGTTCTCACTTCTGCCACTCATACATTAAACCCCTTCAGCTCCATTAATTTGCAGGCCTTGCCTTCCCTGATCCTCCAGTAGCTTTGACAGTATTAGAAGTTCCCTTTTTAAAACACTTTTCTTCTTGACTTCCATGATGCTTCATTGCTCTGGTTTTTAATTTGCTTCTCTGGCGGCTCATCATTCTTCTTTGCAGACTCTCCTCTCTGTGCAGCAATTAAATGATGGTATTCCTTGAGCTTTGTTCCTAGACCCTCTGTCTCACTTACTCAGTGATCTCTTTGTAGATGATATTCTCTGTCCTGAGATTTTTTTTTAAACCACTATATTCAGGGTAGACATCTTCTCTGAGATCTTAATAGCCTACTTGGCTGAACTCTAATGTTTCAAGAGTCCATCAAAATTAATGTTTCAAACTGAACCAATTACTTCCTCCATGTGGCCCCTGTTTTCTATTTCATTAAATGGTACGGTCTTCCATCTAGCTATTCCACTCATACTTCCAGAGTCACCTCTAACATCCTTCTTGCATTTCTTCTCATTTCCACCACTTCCACTATCCACACAGGAGATTTTTTTAAAAAATAAAGTATCTTTTTTTCTCTTTTAAATTTTATGTTAAGCATATCTGCACTGTCAAAAAAGTGAAGAGAACAACCTACCTGGGAGGAAGTGTTTGCCAACCACACATCAGACAAGGGGCTAATATCCAGAATATATAAGGAACTTAAATGACTCAACAGCAAACAACAACAACAACAACAACAACAACAACAACAAATAACACAATTAAAAACATGGGCAAAGGACCCGAACAGACATTTCCAAAAAGAAGACATACAAATGGCCAATAGGTAGATGAAAAAATGCTCAACATCACCAAACATAAGGGAAATGCTGATTAAAACCACGAACAGATATCAGCTCACTGATCTTACCAACAAGACAAAAAAATAACAAATGCTGAGTGAAAAAGGAATTCTCCCATATTGCTAGTGGGACTGTAAATTGATACGGTCACTGTGGAAAACAGCATGGAAGTTCTTCAGAGAACTAAAAATAGATCTACTCTATGACCCAGCTATCTCACTACTGGGTACATACCCAAAGGAAATGAAATCAATATATCTAAAAGACACCTGCACTCCCACGTTCATTGCAGCACTATTCACAATAGCCAAGAGATGGAATCAACCAAAATGTCCATCAATGAATGAATGAATAATAGACCCCCAAACCAAAAACCAAAACAAAACAAAACAAAAAATTGTGGTGTGTATACCCAATGGAATACTTCTCAGCGATGAAAATGATACCGTATCATTTGCAGCAACCTGGTTGAAACTTGAAACCATCATGTAAAGTGAAGTTAGTGACAAAGAGACAAATAATGCATGATATCACTCATTTGGAATCTAAAAAAACATAAAA
>NW_007732806.1:112947-114169 GCF_000696425.1 Galeopterus variegatus
GATCAAATTCCTCTGTAATATGATCTCTTAATATCCTTTATTTCCCATTCTGAGCGTTGATCAGTGTTGAATATAAAATTAAACTTTTGTCAATATCTGCCTTTCTCACTAGACCATAAGCTTCATGAGGATGGAAACCCTATCCATTTATGCTTACGTTTCATCCCCAACACCTAGTGCAATGGCTGGTAAAAGGAGTCACTTAGCAGGTATTTTGTTTAGAGATTAAAATGTATCATTTATGCTGACTATTGTTCAGACGGTGTTAAGACTTTCTGTGCTTCTGAAACTTTTGTGCTATATTATTTTTTAAAATGCCGATTTTGTAGGAGTCAAATGATTATTCCAGTCTGGATAGTTTTTCTGAGGCCTAAAAGCAATGTTTACTTAAATCTTAACTCTTGATTTTCTCAAGTACTTATTATTCTAAGGTATACAAAGCTGTGTCTGTCATTTAAATGTTGATACTGACCCTTGAAAATCACTTGCCTTCCCCACTACAGAATCTAATTTCCTCTCTACTGCTCAGCTTGAACCCTGTGTAAACTGCCCCTTGATCTCTCTTTCAGCTGACAAGCTGGTTCTGTGGGAGACATAGAATATGGAGACCAGGACTTTTTTTCTCCTTTTTCACATTTTGCTTGGCTGACAAGTCCTTGAGTCTGTGTTTCCACCTTCTCTACTTCTGGTGGTTTCTGGGAGATATGTAATGATTTCTCAAGCATTTCAGTCTTTCCAGTTCATTCACCCCTTCACCCCTCTGCCTGGCACACACAGTACAAAGACCCACACCTGTCTGAGAGGCAGAGATTCATAGCATCCTCTTACCTGTGCATACAGATGCTCACTGCAGAAATCAGCTTCAGAATGATCCATATGGAATAATCATCCTTCCAGAGACAGACTTCTCACAGTAAGAGAGTAGAGTACGTTCAGATTAGGGTTGAATAAATGAAGATGCACATTGCAGCAGGGAGTGGGCTGCATGTTGCAGGGACACCTCTTGAGTGCTGGAGTGTCAGTGCTGCAGGTAACTTAAAGATTATCTAGCTTAGCCTTCTGGTTTTATAAGTAAGGAAATCGAGGGTCAGAGAGTTTAGAAAATTTGTTCCCGTAGCAAAAATAGCTATTGCTGGGGCAAGAATCTTACTAGGGTCCCCTACTTGGGGACCAGCCACTACTTGCTGAAAGACTGCTATGACATTGCCAGCCTCTCTGGTTG
>NW_007732806.1:114525-124401 GCF_000696425.1 Galeopterus variegatus
CAGGATATTTCAGAAGACAGCTCTGCGGTCACCTGACAATGGTGATTTGTTATTGTATGTAAGAAATGACCAAAACGTAGAAGAAAGAATGTGGGTCTGTAATAATAGAAGTTCAATTCTTAACCCCATGAGATTAGATGTTATTTTTCCCACTTTCATTCTTAACTCTATTTTCCCTTTAACGTTGGACTAGAATAGCAAAGAAAATTTCTGAGTACATTGCAGGGGATGCCATCTTTCCATCTTCCAACAAGTGTCTATTAAAGGCTTACAGTATATTAGGCACTTTTTTAGATGCCTGATACCTCTCCTCCTAAAAAAAAAGGTAATCAAGATAGATGTAGGCCCGCTCCACATTTCACTTATATTTCAACGTATGCAAGTAGCTCTCAGTGTCTCTCTGGCCTTATGGGATTATCCTGGCTGCTGAGTCATCCACCTAAGGTGTATAGTAGGGGCTTAATATGTAACAAAATTATTTTGAATATTTTGAATTCTTAATTCCTGAAAACTACATTCTTACTTCTATTAGATGCTGACCACCCATCTCCATCCCCCTGATCCAGTGAAGTTTCCCTATCTATGTTTCTGTCTGCCATGACCTCAGTATCCCCTATACTGTATCTGATGTCACCCATTGGCTAAGCTGTCTCTTGTTGCCCATCTCTGGGCTCTCTGAATTGAGTACTCTTTATCTCGGACTGGCTATCTACTAACCAGTAGTAGATTGTGCCCTTTTTTTCTTTTTAACACCTGCTCTTTCATTTGGACATGTCTAATTCATAATCTCATGTTATTCCCAGTGTGGTAGACATGCCATGGCAAGTCATATCATGAGCCAGGGCACTAGTTGGTTGCCTATTGATGCAATTGCCCTTGATCTTGATTTGTTGGTTTGACTCTTCTTTGTTCTGTCAAGGGTCGGCATTCCATGTGATTGATTCTATATCCAGTCCTAGCTCCTCTCAGGTTGTCCATAACCCCTGTGATTCTTAGGACATTATGAAAAACCTATAATTATGGAGATGAGCTAATTGGAAATTTCTGATTTTCAGTGTAAACCATTGTCAATTTTTTAGCCCAGTTCTCTCAGTGATATTAAATTTCTGATTATTCAAAAGATCTTTTCACTTATTTGTCTTAAAGCATTAATAATGATAAAAATCAAAGACTTCCAAACTAATTGGGCCAAGTGTTATCTATGTGGATGAAACAAATTATAATTATGAGTTTTATTTGGATCAACTAAAAAAAAATAGATGTCATTAGTGGAGAAATTGTTTTACTGGCAATATATGTGAGACATATATGTTTTGGGCAATCAGAATAACTTAGAATCTGAGAGTTGTAATAAACATTGAGCATATTGTAATGAGACCTCCTCACATCTAGAATATCCTTGGTGGTGGCCTAAGAATCCAAAGACAGCAAATGCAAGTGATCAGTGAAGTTTCCCTATCTATGTTTCTGTCTGCCATGACCTCAATATCCCCTATACTGTATCTGATGTCACCCATTGGCTAAGCTGTCTCTTGTTGCCCATCTCTGGGCTCTCTGAATTGAGTACTCTTTATCTCGGACTGGCTATCTACTAACCAGTAGTAGATTGTGCCCCTTTTTTCTTTTTAACACCTGTTCTTTCATTTGGACATGTCTAATTCATAATCTCATGTTATTCCCAGTGTGGTAGACATGCCATGGAAAGTCATATCATGAGCCAGGGCACTAGTTGGTTGCCTATTGATGCAATTGCCTTTGATCTTGATTTGTTGGTTTGACTCTTCTTTGCTCTGTCAAGGGTCAGCATTCCATGTGATTGATTCTATATCCAGTCCTAGCTCCTCTCAGGACAACCTCTTGGCATAACCCCTGTGATTCTTATGACATTATGGAAAACCTATAATTACGGAGATGAGCTAATTGGAAATTTCTGATTTTCAGTATAAACCGTTGTCAATTTTTTTGGCCCAGTTCTCTCAGTGATATTAAATGTCTGATCTTTCAAAAGATCTTTTCACTTATTTGTCTTAAAGTATTAATAATGATAAAATCAAAGACTTCCAAACTAATTGGGCGAAGTGTTATCTATGTGGATGAAACAAATTATAATTATGAGTTTTATCCTGATCAACTAAAAAAAAATAGATGTCATTAGTGGAGAAATTGTTTTACTGACAATATATGTGAGACATATATGTTTTGGGCAATCAGAATAACTTAGAATCTGAGAGTTGTAATAAACATTGAGCATATTGTAATGAGACCTCCTCACATCTAGAATATCCTTGGTGGTGGCCTAAGAATCCAAAGACAGCAAATGCAAGTGACAAGAGGCCATTCTTTCTGGTACATGTGGCTCAAAATTGGCTAAACTATAAGAATGACAGGAAGGAAAGTGGCCTTTACAAAATACTTCTGTTAACTTTTGAGAGCAGATTAAAATTCAGATTTCTAAGTTGGAATGCCAATTTCCATGGTCATTGTTACGTAAAACCTCCCCCAAATAATTCTGTAGATTAATTATAGCTATCTATACCTGTTATATGCCACTGCATTTTTTATAACCCTCACAGCAACACTGTGAAGTAGATATTAACAGCTCCACTTTGCAAATGAGAAAAAAAAATTACTTGGTAGGATAGAGAACTGTTTCTAGGATTATGCAGCTAGTAAGTAGTAAAAGTGGTATTTCGACCCTGACTATAGCTCTATAGTCTTTTTATTTCATCCACAGAACAGTGTTTTTTGCATGTTGCTTCTGATTTCAACTTAGGTAATGACAGTTATCACCCAGATATTATGTGATATATCATACAGAACATTTTTGTTTTTCAAAATAGTCTGCTATTTATGCAGTCATTTGAGTAGGGCTGTAAGCATAGCACAATCACAAATATAATAATGAGGATTTACAACTAATGCAATTTTGAAAAAAAGGAGGCCAGTAAAGGTGCATCAATTTGAAAGATGTGATATTTCTTATTTTGTAATAGAATGATAAAAGGACAAATAGGTGGGAAAGACTGTCTATAAGCTGCTACCAGCTTTTTCCTGTGTTACAAGGAAGTAGAAAAGTTATTGGCTGAACCACTGTCTATATGGGTAGAAGTGGGAGTGGTTAGTTTTGAACCATCCTAGTTCTAAGGCACCTAAACATAAATCCTTCTTACCCCTTTTTTTCAGTGACTGAATGCACTTCTATTAGCACTCCAGCCAAAGAAAATTTTAGTATCCGTAGTGGGTTAAATAGTGACTCAGAAAAATTATGTCCAAATTCTATGTCCCTGTACTTTGACTGTGATCTTATTTGAAAATACAGTATTTGCAGATGTAATTACACTAAAAATCTTGAAATGAGATTATCCTGGGTTAACTGGATAGGTCCTAAGTTCATTGAAATGTGTCCTTATAAGAGATAGAGAGGAAAAGACAGCGAAGAAGAGAGATAATGGAAAAAAGACATCTGAAGACAAAGGCAGAGATTGAAGCTATGCTGCCACAGGCCAAGGAACAACTACAGTCTCCAGGATCTGGAAGAGGCAAGAAGGGATTCTCCCCTAGAGCATACAGACGGGTCCTACCTGCATCTTGATTTCGAATTTCTGGCCTCCGCAACTGTGAAAAAAAAGTATGCATTGTTTTATGTCACAGTTTGTGATAATTTAGATGGAAGCCTTCGGAAACTAATGCAATACCTAAGTAAAATCTCTCTCCCTCTCACATCTGTTCTTTGCTCCTGCAAAAAGGGAGCTGGCACCTCACGCTACTCCTAAAGTGCATGCAAGTCACTATGCATAAACTAAAATGAATTCACAATTTACCACTTGCCCTTAAAGTTTTCAATCTCTACAATAAATTTGACCAATGGGGATTTGAACACATAGAGCTGGGAAGACCAAGGCATCACTTTTCCAGCATGCTTTCTGACTTGGCAATCAAGATAACGCTGTCTATGAGACTAAAACCACTGTTCCTAGGGGTGAATGTAGCAAAACCAGAGAGGGCTACTGGTTTGGATTTAACGGTCGGGTGGATCTGTAATCATTTGGGAGTGACAACACTGTCAAAACATACCCTCCTTTCTTTGACTATCAGTTTTTATGCCAGATAATACTGTCAGAGATGTTAGTTGACAAGATACGGCATGACTTTGGATATTGTGGCATGAAAGAGAAACTATCTACTGCAATATACAATCCTGTTTCTTAGTAGGATTTTTCTTAGTAGGCATTGCAGCTACCTGGGAAGAGTGTTTTCCTGCTGAAGAATTAAGGCAAGGAAGCATAAACCAGTGACTGTTTCTTCTTTCCCACATGCAGTCTCCATTCATGTTCCTAAACAAACCACTCTCCAAATTGCATGTTTGCATAAGTGCCCACATTCTTAATGATGGTGAGTGACTTTTTAATAGCTGAAGGCTTTGACTGAGGATAGTTTGGGTGGAGGCGTAGGGAGTTTGGGTTTAACTCAAGCCTGAGAAAAAGGCTCTGAAATGGATGCAGCTATCCAAACATTTAAATGCCTAAAATCAGGGAAACTTTCCCTCCTTCTTTATTGTCAGTGTCTTACATAGTAGCACACTTCTCAGGATTTCCATTGAAGTATTTTCATGCTGCCGTTCACAGATTCAGGTTCAACTATTATCTATTAAAAATCTACAACCTTCAGCCAATACTAGTTGATTTATATATTTTAGCTCATTAAACCCTGGAAAATAACAATGTAAGGACAGGAATTATTATTGCTATGGAGAAGATAAAAAATACCACAGATCAGAGCAAAAATTAAAGTACTTGTCCCAAATTACACCCTGAATAAATTTCAGAACTGAGATTTCTGCTCTGGTATTTAGACTTAAATTTATTATTTATTTTCCCTTTATTTTTGTTTAAGAAATTGAATTGGTCAAGTATTTTTTAATACACCTTAAAGACCATGTGTATACATGCAAGTGTTCTCAATTGGCATTATTTCATAATTGCATTTATGGCAGTAACTGCAGATGATTTCTTCAGAGTAAGTTATAGTAGAAGATCATTATGTACAGGGAGATTTAATTTTATAAAAAACAAAATTGCCCTTCAAACTGCAAGCATTTAAATTTTAATGTGCTAATTTTAATTAAGTTTAATTAATGCTGCAGGTCTTGGTAAACTTAAAGAACTTCGAATGATACCCCCAGAAGCCCTGAAACATCTTTCTTACTTGTCAAAACCTGCCTTCTGGCTGAATTCCAATTCATGCTTCAACAGAAATTGCTTACTCTTTGCTCTTTCTGAATCCATGCTATCATTTATCCATTTGTTACATAAAATCCAATTTGTAATTGAATCTTTGTCCAATACTTTATCAGAGAGAGATGAGCTCTGAGGTCATTTATTATCTTATATAGTGCAACTGAGTTCTGCTGCCCTCCCCTAGTTAACAGCAGGGCTGTGTCTTCCTGGAGGTTTGCTCCAATTTAGCGCCTGTCTTGTTACTCATATCACAATTTGGGCTTCAGGGATGCACTCCTACGTGTGCAAATTAGCATTTTGGGAAAGACCTGGAAGCTTAGTATATAATTCACCAGGGTTTCCAGATTCTGCTTCTGGATTCATATCACAATTTGGGCTTCAGGGATGCACTCCTACGTGTGCAAATTAGCATTGTGGGAAAGACCTGGAAGCTTAGTATATAATTCACCAGGGTTTCCAGATTCTGCTTCTGGATTCCTGAAAAATACACATACCAGGAAATGTCCTTTAAATCCCTAAGCAGAGGTAGAACAGGGAGCCTGATAATTCAGATTTAAAGTAGCAGACACATTCTAGAAGCTGTCAGAGCCAAGAGCTGCAGGGTTTTCCAGACTGAAGACTCCAGAGAACTCTGAAGTTTGAACTCCTAAATTCAGTCCCTGTAACAGTTCTGCAAATTTTCTTGAGACTGCCTCAAACGATTTGTCTAATTCTCTTACTATTTCCAGGCCTCAGTGTGGCTCCTCTACTCTCTGTAACTTTACTCTCACCTTTTCTCCAGTGGTTGTCTGTCTTCCTGCCTGTTATTCAAGATGTGCATTGTCCATTCCCACCTAATGCCGGTCTCTCCACCCACACTGGGGCCCAGGCTTTCAACCTTCTAAAGGACTTGGCTCTAGGAATTCTCCATGTATCTCACATTTTCTTTTTCTCTCTGGCAGAAAACATCTGCTAATTCTCCTACTTCAAAAAAATCTCCAAATAAAACTAACACTCTTGATTTCAATTCCCTTGCCAGCTGCCAGCTGCCTCCTCATTTCTTTGTTTCTCTCCATAAAAATATATGTATATATATTTTTGATATATATATCAAAAGGTTGTTTAAACTCACTATGTATACTTCTTTTGCTCCTATTTTCTTTTAAATATATTCCTATCAGGCATTTATTTTTAGTATCAGTTTACAGCTGCTTTCCAAATTTTCTAATTCCAACTGTAAGTTCTAGTACCCATTTTTCACATTCTATGAGCAGAAGCAACCAAGGTGGCCCACTTCTATAATGTAACGTATTCACTTCCAGATGCCACCCTCCTGTGGTTCTCCTCCTACATCAATCGTGATTGCTTTTTCTTAGTCTCCTTTGCTGGTTTTCCCTCTTTATTCCCCGTGGCTTCCAAATGTATCTCTGGAGATACATTTAAACTCTAGGCCCATGTATTCAATGGCCTATTTAAATATAGCA
Source organism: Galeopterus variegatus (assembly GCF_000696425.1). Classification (NCBI taxonomy): domain Eukaryota; kingdom Metazoa; phylum Chordata; class Mammalia; order Dermoptera; family Cynocephalidae; genus Galeopterus; species Galeopterus variegatus. The sequence goes on from NW_007732806.1 coordinate 121,226, forward strand.
TTTAGTATGTCTAATTTAATATGTCAAAACTAAACTCTGGGAAATTCCCTCCCTCACATATGAACCTACTCTACCTAAAGTCTTTCTCATCTTAGTTGGTGGCAAGTTCATCTATGTATTATATATGACACATCTAATTTGCTAGGAAATTCTGTTGGTTCTACCTTCAGAAGATATTTAGAACCCACTTATTATATCCTCAAGTACAACACCCAAATCCTAAGCACTATCATCTTAAGCCTGGACTATTCCAATAACTACATAACTGGTCTCCCCACTTCAGTCCTTGATCCCCTTCAGCCTATTCCTAAAAGAACATCCACAGTTATCCTTTTAAAACATTAACTAAATCATGTTCTTCTCTTATCCCAAAGCCTTCAATGACACTCTATTTAATTCTGAGTAAAAGCCAAGGTCTCTGTATTTTATAGTAGAAGTAATGGCTATGTCACACTAATTGTTATTTATGACACAAATTAATATTTCTAAAAAGTAAAAGAATAGCTATCCCTTAAAAAAAAAAAACCTCTAAATTTTGTAGTGAAAAAGAAGGCTTGGTAGAATGATACATATTCATAAAAGGTGAAAAAAAAATTAGACATTTCTATTATAGTCAATTCACCAAGCATTATACATTTGCCATGAATAAAACAGCATGCTATATAAGTTGGGGATTAAAAGATGTGGACTAGTGCCCTAGTATGTATTCATACAGACACATGACATACAAGTTATTTTTACAAGTCAGAAATCTTAATCTAAATTCAGTGTCAGATCCTACTCTATACTCCGTTCGCACTTTGTACCTCTAGTAAAGCATGTATCTCACACATCAGACTGGCTCCCACCTAGTGCCATTCTCTGCACCTGCACTAGATTCCAGCCTTCAGTCATGATATATGCTTTGGAAGATGTACAAACTGCTAATGCAGTATAAAGTAGAATCTGAGAATGAGTTGAGATTTAGAGTTCTGAATCTGGGTGAGATTTGGACAGACCATGGTGGAGGGTGCAGAAAAAGAAATTGCATAGATAAGTGAAAATATAAAAGAAAAACACAAAAAGAAAAAAAAAAAGACCCAAACATACTACAGTAGCAATAGTCAAGATGACTGAGGGGTAAAATGCTTAGTCGGGAGTGGACTATTAGGGAAATTGTGTGTAGGGAACAGGCAGAGACAAATTGTATAAGATTCGAAAGAGCATAAGATTTGAAACATTTGAAAGGGCTGTTGATACAAGATCTTGAATGTCAAGCCAAGAAATGTGTGAGCTTTTTTTTTTTTTTATTCCAAGGGTAGCCATTAAAATGTCCAGAGAGTATCTTACTTGATTCACAGCTTTAGTTTAATTAACCGTATTACAATTTATTAAGTAGCCAATCTGTCCTCATTACTTTCCTAGATAGTTTGATATTCATCAAAAAAACCACTTAGGCTGCTTGACAGAAATACAGATTCCAGGGCCTATGTTTAGGTATGATTTGGTAGATCTAGCATGGGTCTCATATATTCACACAACACAAATTCACTGATGCCTCTGGGGACAGTTGGTATGAAGACCCAGTTTTTTAAAATACTGATATATAACATACAAAGGAGTAGAAGACGTGTTAAGCTCTCTAGTAGACTATTTTATTCCTCGTCTGCAGAAAAAGCAAAAACCAAGCAAAGAAATCCCCCAAAACTTCAAAAGTATGTGATACTGAAATAAAATACTTTTTTTGACATATAATTTTCTAATTCTTGTGAAGTCAAAGGTATCGATTTCTTTATTTCATTCATATATTTATATTTAAGAGAGTGTTCTCTATGCCATTTATGTTTACAGAAAATCTTGTAATTTACGGGTAATTTTACCTTAATTTTTTCTAGAATTCATTTTAATGTAACGTAATATAGAAAATAATGCTGTAACTTATTTTGTCTCTGAAACCCACTAATTTCCCCAATCATTTCTTAAATATGCCATCCTATCTAAATCTATTTGTAATTTTTTTTTAAGTGGGAAATACTGCTATCGATGGGTATACTACTTCCTGAGGTGTTTACCCTATGTTTTCTTTGAGGAGTTTTATTGTTTCAGGGTGTAAATTTAATTCTTTAATCCATTTTGAGTTGGTTTTGGTATATGGTGAGAGGTATGGGTCTAGTTTCATTCTCCTGCATATTGATATCCAGTTATCCTAGCACCATTTGCTGAAGTGTATTCTTCCCCAGTGTATAGGCTTGGTGTCTTTGTCAAAGATCAGATGGCTGCAGGTGTAGGGGTCGATTTCTGGATTATCTATTCTATTCCATTTATCACGAAGTCTGTTTTTATGCCAGTACCATGCTGTTTTGGTTATTATAGCTTTGTATATAGTTTAAAGTCAGGTAGTGTTATGCCTCCAGTTTTATTTATTTATTTTTTTTGCTCAGAATTGCTTTGGCTATGCATGGTCTTTTGTTATTCCAAATAAATGTCTGGATAGTTTTTTCCATTTCTGAGAAAAATGTCATTGGAATTTTGATGNTCTGCTTGATCCTAGTCCCAAGGAAACACATTTATCTCAAGGAAAAGAGAGAAGCCTGGTATCCCCAGGGAAGAATAGAATCTTAAAACTATTTTTCTGCATCTTTTCTCAACAACGGAAGACACTTTACAAAATAGCTGTGTACTTTGGGCAATTCATGTGGCCTGTGTCAGGTGGATAACACTAAAATCTGAGTTGGAGCCTTATATACTACATCAGGTTTTGTCCCTTAATATTCCTATGGCCAATAATCAAGTTATTGATCATGGACTTCCTCTTTTCCTTATTTCTAATGTGGGCAAAATAATAGGTTAAAATGGGAGAATATGTTAGCACAGAGAGGAAAATACTTTTAGGTGAACATCTTTTGAACATTACATAAGATGACTAGATGTAAGAAAGAGAGAAGGCATGCTGAGAAGGCAGGAAAATAAATAAGATATACAGCTAATGCCTAGGAGTTATTAGGACAATAGGAGAGATGACCACATATTTCAGAAATACAAAGTAGTGAACAGAAAGAAAATGTGGTGAAGTTCAGAGTGATCCAAACATAGGAATATCCCCTGTCATGTTCCAAGCATGTCACTGATAATAAAGAACAGGTAAGTAAATCACCAGTCCTCAATTGCCATCTTTTACTCAGGATCTATGTTAGAAT
>NW_007732807.1:0-8975 GCF_000696425.1 Galeopterus variegatus
GGTGTCGGTGATGGGCCACAATAATCATATACAGTGTATATTGACAAAATAAAAATTTAACAAAAATAAAAAATAAATAAGTAAATAAAAAAATAAACAACCAGTAGGTAATAAATAAATAAATAGATAAACACCAGGAATAGTAGAAATACCTTGAAAGAAATGAAAATAAAAGCACAACATACCAAAACTTATGGAATTTGGCTAAAGGCAGTGCTAAGAGATAACTACATATTCCCAGTTTATGGAAATCCATCAACATCTCAAAATTAGTTTGAAAAAGCATGAATATACATAGTTTTTCCAGCATCAGGTGCTTCTCATGCATCTTCATTATTATTTTTTATCACAACCACTTTTTTCAATTATGTTTATAAGTTTGCCTTCACACAGTACCTATGGCAGGAAGTCTACAATCTCTCAATTGGTGGCAACATCAATATTCCCACATTTTTCTATTTCTTTACATCTCCATTTACATTTGATTTAAATTTCACTTTCAATATTATGACTTTTTATTTTGTTGATGCACTTTTTGTTGGCAAGTTCCCTCTATGGATTTTTACCTATTTATTTATTTATTTATGTAAATTACATGTAGGTTTATCACTGGGCTACAAGGAGGCAACACAGGTACATGCTTTGCTGTCTGTGCACAATGCACCAAATAACAGATACACAGTGATCAGTCATCAAGAGAAGTTGAAAGAAGTGTGACTGATGACAAATCAGGGTGTGCATCTGTTATTATGTAATGATCTGTGGACTGAAGCAAAATTTGTGCTTCATACAATTACAGTTAATGTACGTTTGTAAAATTTGAAACTTATTGTTGAGGGACCTGTGTTATTTCATTAAACCTTAGTAACTGAAATTTATGTATGTCACAAATCACACAAAATAAGATTGCTCATACTCTGATTAAGAAAAATCTTAGGTGGATTCCAGTTGCTAATTTCAAATATATAAAGTGAGAAATAGAGATGCCTTTTATGTAGTCCAAAGGCAGAAGTGAAAGTTACTGAGGGTAAATGTTTCCAGTTAAGTAGTATTTATTCAAAATGAGATAAGGTTTACAAAAATTAAGATTGTTTACTAATGAAAGGTTTTATCTCTGAAACAAGCAAAATCCTTATTACTGGAAATTTTCTAACAGAAATTAGATAATCATCTTTTGCTCAGGAGTGTTGTATCTAGAATTCCAAAATTATGTAGATCTTTCAACCAGCTTACCTTTAAGTTTTCATCTAGCTATGAGATGTTATCTCATTTCTGTAGTACATTAGATAAAACCACCCTGTTCAATGACATCTTCTTCTTCCTCATTTCCTGTAAAGAGATGGAAATAAGCTGTCTTTGAAAAAGAGTAGGCTGTTCAACAATATTATAGGCACTAACACATTTTAACTATCCCTTCATGACATCTTTAATCCATTAATGGGAATGTGCAAAATATAATCAACAAACCAACAATGTACCAAAAATAGATAATATTGTAATAAATAGAATCAAGAGTTATTAATTCTTTTCTCATATTTGAAAAAAAACAACATAATAGCTGATTCATGCATAAATCCATGGCATATCTGTAGTACATACATATATGGTCTTGTAAACTGTAAAGCAAAATATCCTGTAGCAAATATGCATGGAATTAATTCTATGCCATTAGATTATCTTAATTAACTTTATATTGGAATACATTACTTTAAAATTATTCTGGAAAAATATATAATATTTTTGCTGGTAAATTTATCTGGTTTGAAAATGATATGAAATATTTAATGGTTTCTTGACACTACTTGGCATAGTTTCTTAAAAGATATCATATTAGGAAGTAGAGTGTAAATACATAGCATTTTTCTTATCATAACTTCTAATTATAAATTTACTTTGTAAATTTTTTGTCAGGACTAATAAAGATGCTTGTGTAAGATAATTAAATGCAAATGTTTGTCTCAAAAATTGAAAATTTCACAGAAGGCTCTTCTTTATAATTTGCAATTACAAATTGTAGTATTTATTTTTTTCTATTTGAAGACATGTTTTCATGCTTTTATAAACTAATTTTGAGCTGTCGATCCATTTCCATAAATTGGGAATACAAAACAATTTTATAGAAAACTACTGAAGGAAAACTTATCAAACATATGCAATAATGTGCAAATGACATCGTAGAGCTAGGGCTAGGGTCTGGAGCTCACAGACTCCTTGAGCCCATTCACAAACCCTTCACACACAGGTCTATGAGCTAGGTAACCAGCAAAAACCTCCTTGGAGCCTTGACTGAAGTAGGAATAGTCTTTATTCAGCACACACACACCTGACAGCTAGGCAGTATAAAGAGAAACTCAGAAACTCAACTGCTACTGACAAAATCCAAAGGAAAACTGAGCAGCTGCTGGCAGAGCAAACATGCTCTATTTTTAGAGGCAAGCTCTCTGCTGGCCAGCCTGCTTCATAAACTGGAGAACACACAATAGCAACAAACTAAAAAGATACATTGGCACACATATGCACTAACTCCACCCCCACACAACTTGTTTATAAGAAATGTGCTGCTAGATGGCAACCAGACCTGAGCTGGGGGAGCCTGACTAAATTATCCTATTTTCCCCCAAACATGAAAGTACATCAGCTAAAATGGATCACGTCTTGTTAATTTTAACCTACACAGTCTTCTTATCTCATGCACAACAATTAAAAATATTTCTAATTAGTAAAATGGTATCAAGATCTCTAGGAGTCATATATTATCTTTACTTAAAAATTTTTTTTAAAATCTGTGAATGAAATTGTGTAACTTCTCTATTCATTTTTTCTAAAATGGTCAAGCTTCCTATTAAGCATTGATAGACCAATGGATAACCAATAATCTTCAAATCACTATTTGAGACAAGTTGGAATTAAAGACTTGACTTTGAGATACCTGCAAGATGCCAAAAACAATGATTTCCTCAATATATTTTTGATGTTACTAAGTCATTTTTGATACTGTATAGTTTAACTTCTTAATCCTATGTTGCAGCCTGACTACCCATATTAAAAGGATACATGGTATTGAATAATTCATTATGCTGAATTCATGTAAAATACACATTTTGGAAGGTATCAAATAATTGTTCAACTTTTATCATCAAAATGCCAGCTATCAAGAAAATCATTAAAAAATCACATTGATGTTGAATTTCCATATTCCTAAACTCTAAAAATATTATGTGTCTTTTATGGTACGAAATATATAGCAGATGTTCAACAATTTTATAAAACTGAGGCCACTGATTTTTTAGCTTCAGCAAACATTTACTAAATACCTACTATATTGTCAAGCTGCAAGGAATGTAATTCAATAGGACAAGTTTAGTGCCTTTAAGGAGATAAAATGAAAATAGTATTTTTATATTAAAAACTATATACTTCAAAATTTTAACCATATGACTTTAAGCAGTTTAATGCTTAAGTGCTGATTCTTTAGACTATGAACAAAGTGCTGATAGGATAAGAAACAAAGTACAAATTGCCATGGCTAATCACTGCTACATATATAGTAGGTAAGAGTTGCCAGTCTAATATTTGGGGAATTTGAATTTTGTACTTTAAATTATTTCAAAGTACATTTATTTATGTAATGTAATTTTTTCTTACAAGAAAAGCCTACAAAATACAAAACAGAGTAGTACTTCATTTTTATTTCATTTTTGAGATGGTTGGGACTCATGAAGATTAAGTGACTTATTTAAAACCATGGTTAGCTAGAATGTTCCAGTTCTTTTTCCACAGTGATTTTCTAACAAGGAGGACAAAAGGAGAGAATTGAAATCTTCATGGGAGCCTGGGTTGTTTTGCTAAAACGGCATGTTTAACAGTATAAAATGATTTATATTTTTAAAAAATGGGGAAAAAATGTCCCTGTAGCATAAGCTCAACACAATTGAATACTGATTAAGCACATGCAGAAGCTAAACTCTGTATCAGCAATTCTCATGTGTCAGGTTTGACCCTAAGACACCATAATGCAATTTTTTTTTTTGTCCTTTTTGACTTTTTTCGTGACCAGCAACGGATCACAACCCTCAGCGTTGCGCCCGTACTGGACCAGGACCGGCAATGGAATTGCAACCCTCGGTGCTGCACCTGTACCTCACTCAGCCAGTGAGCCGCCGGTCTGTATGCGGAATCCGAACCCCCAGTGGGAGCGCCGCTGCGCTCTCAAGCGGCGCACTGTAGCAGTGCGCCACCGGGCCAGCCCCATAATGCAATTTTGAGGTGAGAAAATATTCACATGTATTGAAAGGTAGAAGTGTTTAAGAAAAAAATTAAAAAATACTATTTTAAATAATATTAAATAAGAATAAAATTAAGAAACCAGAAAGACAAATAAAGAATGATCTTTGACTCAATCTATATGATGGCAGAAAAATATGTAATTTCTGTTCCATATAAATTGCTCTAAAAATGAGAAACATTTCTTATTTCATTTATTACAATTCATTATGAGAATTACTTTTATTATTCATATTTTAAAAATCTTCATGACACTTCTTTGAAACAATCTTTACTACATCAAAACTTGAAACCAAAGTCTTATGGACAGACCTATAATCACATTACATATAAGTCATTGAACAGATTTTAAATTAAGTCACAAAATAAATAAACGTTAATATGTGTGACAAAGAACAATATATGGCTTTTTGCAAATAACTGCCCATAGATTGTTTTCTGAGGTGTGCTACGGAAGTGTTTCACAAACTTTTAAAAAATTTTTTTGATCCCCTAAAGAGTGTTTTTAAGTATCTTTTGCTAATTGCTCCTTACATGAAATTTTAATATCACAGATATACTTTATAACTGTTAATGCTCTGTGGTCCTCTGGGAGACCACAATCGCCCATAAAAATTAAATATTTCCCTCTCCCCAAAACTAATTTTCTTTTCTTTGGGGCAATATTGTTACAGTTGAAAATGCAGGTGCTACAGCAATCAGTTTGTAAAATACAGAAATTCAGAGAAATTTATCAGAAAGTTTTCAGAAATTCTTCTGAAATTCATAACTGAAGTCTTGTCAAGCACTTATTAGTTAATTCAGCACGGTCTAGACATGCATCATTTCATACATTTAAATATTTGATAAACAATTGGTATTTCCCCATTTCTAATATGAAGTGTGTACCTATGCCTACAAATACTACTGTTGCTTACTGTTTACTGGTTTCCATCACTGTTACTCTGGGAAGATAAGAATTCATAAAAAGATGTCTATAGAATCAAGTTTCCAAAAAAAAAAAAAAACCATGAAATTATTGTTTTTCTTTCTACCCAAGAGAAAAATGCAATTAATAAAATTCTCTTCTCCTAATCCCATTTTGTTATCATTATTGCTGCATTTAAAATGCATGTTCAATGCAAATATATATTTATTCATTATTTGTTTGACAAATAATAATATTTTATATGCATGTATATATACATACATACATACATATATATATATATGCTAACAGAGACAATAAGAGCTTCAGAAAATGAACCCAAGATAAAGAGTAACACATAATTAATACTTTTAGTATTTTTTCAAACACAGCTGTAATTAAGATGCAGTGTCTCTCTCCTCTCCTACAGAATCACTTTCTCTTTGAATCAAAATCAAAACCTCATGTTTTAATTCCCAGATACCAATGATATATACTAATGAAATTTCTCTCATGTCCAGCCCTCTGAATGTCCCTTTTCAGTATTTATTCTCTTTGGTTCACAGTAGGTGCTTTAAGACAAATTTTTGGAAAGAGAAAAAGACATGGTATAGTTGTAAATAATATAATAGATGAGTTGTTCTTGAAAGATTACTATTTCATTAACTAAAGTATACATAATCAGAAAGTCAGGTATGTGGGGGCTCAGGGGCAGCAGGCCCTGAACCTCCCAGTAGCCCCTTTTATCCCCCCACCATGGGATGAGCAAGAGAGGGAACCGGTAGGATTACTCCTGCCACCCTAGTGGCCAGGAGAGCCCAGGAGGAAGGTGAGGATGCCGCCTGCCTATTCAGCCCACAGAGAGAAACTCAGACATGGCAGGGGTTCTGTCAAGCAGTTCCGTTTATTTCCACACAAGCACCTGCTTTTATAAGTGTATGGCAAGGGGATTAACTAACTTCATCCTATCATCTTAAAGGTCATGTGAACATGCATCTTGCTCTAATGCTTTGCTATTGCAATCACGTGGTGAGCACGAGCGCGGAAATATCTTTTATCCAATAATTTTAAACTATGTCTTTCCTTGGCCACTCCCATCCAATAATTTTAAACTATGTCTTTCCTTGGCCACTCCCCGGTTGCTTCTGTCAGGTGCCATCTTTATCTCTCCTGTCCAGGCGAATGTTTTCAACAGATTCCATACACATATATGGGTGGGGTCGTGGCTATTTCTGTGCCCCAGGAGGAGGTGTGTGGCCTCAACGCCCCAACAGATCCCCTTTTTTGTATTTTTTTATGAGCTGCTGTAGGCGGCTAACCTCACAGCCTCGCCAGCCTCAAGTGGTTGTGCCTGTCTTAGGTTGTCCCCCTCTGGGGATCTTACCCGTCATTGACTATCCAAACAAGCGGAGGTCTGGCAGAGCTCTTTAGTATCTGGAATAAATTTTTTGGAGGGCTAATTTACCCACGGGTTAGAGGGTTTCTTTTCTTAGGCCACCTCATCTACCACTTGGGTGAGCATAGTGATAGACCCCACATTACGCCATATAAGGTTAATTATTTTGGTAAGCACAAATGGGCCAATTGTTACTGCTAACAAGAGGATAACAATGGGACCCGCCAGGGATGATAATAAGGTTGTGAGCCAAGGAGAATTATTAAACCATGATTGAAACCAACTTGCCTGAGCTTCTTGTTCTCTTTTGCGCTTTTCTAAATTTTTCCAACCTTAGCTAAAGATTCCTGCACTACTCCTAAATGATCAGCGTAAAAGCAACACTCTTCTTTGAGGGCAGCACATAAGCCCCCCTGCTGTAAAAATAAAAGATCTAATCCTCTATGATTTTGTAACACAACCTCAGAAAGGGAAGTTAATGAAGTTTGCATATGGCTTATAGAATGTTCTAATTGGCCTAAATCTTCATCTACAGTCTGTCTTAAATCTTGAATGTTTTGGTAAGCATATGCTATTCCTGCTGTTCATGTGCTGGCACCAATGAGACTGAGGAGGGAGGATACGGCCACTGTAGCTCCGATGCATCTTTTATGTAATCGCCTTCCTTTGTTTGTCCAATGTGTGTACATCCCGGATCCTTCGTGCCAATATACCTTGGGAAGAATGTCTACTGCAACACAAATTTCATTCTTAATAGAAGCATTATATATACAAGATGAAAGTCCTGACCAAGTATGGAGCCATTTCCTCTGGGGGGCTTATTCCATTGTCCTGTGAGTGTTACTTGTTTATCACAAAAGGCGGTGTCATTGCCTCCTATACAGACTCCCTTACCCACAACACGCTGCATAGTAAGTCCAGGCCATGTTTGATTATGGACATTTAAGTGCAGTATAAGTGGCATTTACAATTGTCCATAAACTGGGAGTGCTGGGGTGGGGCTCATCCTTGGTTTGGGGGGAGTGTGTACTGTTTGTTTCTTTAGTATTGGTAACAGCTAATGGTTTGGTAAGAACTTGGTTTGGTCCCACACTACTAGTAATAGGTTGCATGGAATATTTAATTGAAAAAAAAATTCCATCTTCATATCCATTTTTCTATAATCTTAATCCCCATACAAGGCCACTCTGGAGGTTTTTAAGTGTTTCCGCTGTTATCTTGTCTTGGCGGAGGACTATTATTAAAGGCAACCCGGGGGTCGTGTAACTAGTTAGCATGCCAGACTCTTGTTCGTTATTGGAATTAACCAGACAAATCGCTCCACCAACTAAGAATGGCAATATGCATTTTTTTTAACTGTAATATCGTCCTAAGAGGATGATGGGTTCCAATCAGCATCACAAGTAGTTTCACACCCCCAAGATGCACAGTAAAACAAGGAGGTGGTGCCACATTGTCTCCAAGTGTGGGAACTGTGCCCTGGACAGACAGTGTCTCCAAGTGTGGGAACTGTGCCCCAGACAGACATAAAAGTCTTTTGATCGTAAATTTTGTTTTGCTAATTTAGTTTTGCAATTAATGTCTGTGGGGTCATCATAAGAGACTGGTTTACCTGTTAAGTCAGTATCAAATAATTCTCCTATAATGTCACATAAATCAGGCTTAAGCATTGGAAACCATGTTCCCCTGGGAGCAGAGTTATTTGTTACCTCGAAAACAACCTTTCCAATGGTAGTTTGGATTACTTGCCAAGTCTGTATTACCGGTGTATGTGGTGGTAGTCCGTTGCTCCCAGCATTACCTTGGAATCTACCGAGGTGTAGTATCAGGCAGACAAATAATGGAATCTTCATGATGTTTCTCTTTAAGAGATACCACAAGGCCTTAAAGGCCGGGTCATCATGCTTTCCAACACTGTTTCCCATATTGCAAAGTAAGCAAAGGAGAGGAGCCTTCACCCACATGGGCTGCCGCTACTGGGAAAACTACTGATGAGACCTTTAGAGTCCACCAGGGAGTTGCCCTGGCCAAGATTCGTCTATTGTCTCATTTTTGTTTTCCTGTTTTCTGAAGATCCAAGAAAGTGAAAGAGGGCAAAGCAAGAAGGGTTAAGGTGAAGGTAGGGGAGGGCAGACACGACCCAAGATACTCACTCCGACAAATTTGACTACTCCCAGGTGATGTTCTTCTGAGGAGAACTCCGTGCCATGGCTAAGTGGCCTTTTCATCACCCTTCTTTCTCAGCTGTGCGGTGGACGGGTTTCCCTAACCCTCATGACCCACATAGGGCGTCATCTGTGGGGGCTCAGGGGCGGTGGGCTCCGAACCTCCCAGTAACCCCTTTTACCCCCCCCCCCCCCCCCAGTCTAAAACTCCCCTAGAAGTTTC
>NW_007732807.1:9835-32577 GCF_000696425.1 Galeopterus variegatus
GGCCTTTTCATCACCCTTCTTTCTCAGCTGTGCGGTGGACGGGTTTCCCTAACCCTCATGACCCACATAGGGCGTCATCTGTGGGGGCTCAGGGGCGGTGGGCTCCGAACCTCCCAGTAGCCCCTTTATCCCCCCACCACGGGATGAGCAAGAGAGGGAACCGGTAGGATTACTCCTGCCACCCTAGTGGCCAGGAGAGCCCAAGAGGAAGGTGAGTATGCCGCCCACCTATTCAGCTCCACAGAGAGACACTCAGATGCGGCAGGGGTTCCGTCAAGGAGTTCCATTTATTTTCACACAAGCACCTCCTTTTATAAGCATATGGCAAAGGGATTTCCTAACTTCAACCTATCATCTTAAAGGTCATGTGAACATGCATCCTGCTCTAATGCTTTGCTATTGCAATCACGTGGTGAGCACGAGTGCGGAAATATCTTTTATCCAATAATTTTAAACTGTGTCTTTGCTTGGCCACTCCCCTGCAGCTTCCGTCAGGTGCCATCTTTATCTCTCCTGTCCAGGTGAATGTTTTCAACAGATTCCCTATGCGTATGTGGGTGGGGTCGTGGCTAGTTCTCTGCCCCGGGAGGAGGTGTGTGGTCTCAATGGCCTTACAACTGGTGCTTACTAAATCAAGTCGCTTGAATACAAGCACTCCCATTATGCACATACCACCAAACATATACAAGAAAAACACTAAATAATAAAGACTATCTCTATAACAAAATGCATAAAAATTAATGTTTTGAACTATTAATGTATCCCTGACATTTTATATGTAACTTTATTTACTATTTCATTTGATTCACACAACCTGATAGAGTAGAATTATTAGACGTATATGCTTTATACATACCAAAAATATGCCCTAAAGATGTTAAACTCAACACATTCTCTTAAATTAAGAAACTGCTGCTCCAGAAAATGTCTAACTTAAAAGCCCATGAAAAATGTCCTTCAATTCAGTATAAAAATATGTTGTTATAAATAAATCATTAATGTCAGACTTGGTCTAAAGGCGTATTTAAGTACATGAATGCAACTCTTTCCCCTCATAAAATCCTAGTGAAATAGTAAATATATATGTGTGTATATTTCAGAATGAATATACATAATTGGCGTGGAAAATCATGAAGTTGTGCCATCATTTTTTTCAGAAATTTTTGTGAATTCTCCTAGAAATTAGAAGGCATATGGAATCAGATTGGCTAAGAAATGAGACAAATGCGAACAATAACAACAAAAAGCTCATTAGAAACATGAGCAAATCAGATAAAGTCTAAGAACAATAAATGGACATGTAAAATAAACCTCAAAATGCATTGAACATGATAACCTCAGTATCAGAAATAATTTTTAAAAATGATTGTTGTTGGGACAGTAATTTTGCTCTCATCATATTGGCAAAAACTATAACTTGATTAGTTGAATTTGACCAGGTTTTGTTGTGGATGTAGCAATGCTCTATCAAATGTTGCTAATGGCCATATGAAACAGTAAAACCAAAGGTGTATAGCCATATTGATTGTAATTGTCAAAATTAAAATGTATGAACTCTGTGTCTCTAGAAAGAATCCATCTAGAAATCTATCCTATAGAAATACTTGCATATATATTTAAGGCTGCTATTTAAAACATTCTTGGTAATACAAGAAAAAGGAAGAAAATACATTATAACTGTGGTATAGAATGCTTTACCAGGGTTAAAGTGAATAAGGAGTATAGCTAAGACATGAAAAATGACTATAAGAAATTTTTTCAAAAAGAGCCAGTTACAGGGGCTCCTGGTTAGCTCACCTGGGAGAGCATGGTACTAGTAAGACTGAAGTCACAGGTTTGGATGGATCCCTGTAACAACCAGCCACCAAGGGAAAAAAAAAAAGACAGTTGTCTTTGTGACAGGATGTTTTTCACATAATAAAAATACTATATTTTCAATTTATCAATATGTTTTTGCAGATTTTCTTTGTGACCATTACACTCCATATTTCTGGATAATACCTAAATATTCATATCACCTAGACTGAATATGTATGAAATGAGAATACATTCAACAGCTTGTTAGAAATAAGAAGTGTTCCCTTAACAGCAGCAGCTTCAAAATAGTTCCTTCTTTATGTAATGAAAGTTTTAATTTATCTTAAGTGAAACTGCAATTACTAGTTTCACAGTTCTGTTTAATTTGATTCCTGACTGCTCATGTTATTAAAACCTACCTACTGTCCAAACTGTATTTCTGACATTTAAATGATTAGCAATGATTATGTTAATAAGTGAACATTTTAATCCATTACTTAAATATGTATTTTATTACTATATTTTTGTATCAATTAAATTTGTTTTAAAGTTTTCTAATTCTAAGGGATAAAATTACAAAATAACAATGTTAATATTTTGGCACGTGAAAAATGAGACTGTAATGTGTGTGTTTGTGTGTGTGTGTGTAAAAAACCGTATATTATATATCTTCAAATTGTAGTTATTTTGATAATCAATAGCTTTATATTATTTAAGCTATAATTCACATTTTATTTTCAATTGTTAATAAATCCTGTTTCATTATTTTATTTTGCTCTCTAGAAATTTTCAAACATACATATAAACATTTATAGAAACTTATCCAAAATGAAATCTTAAACATTTAACTCAAAATAATGTGTTTGATATATTTAATTCTCAGAAGACATTGTCAAACATATCTTAAAAACTACATGCATTAAGCTTTTTTATTTTTGCATTTTTTAAGTTTGTCTTTTTCATTATTCATGTTTATGGGGCACAGTCTGTTGATTCAATACATGCATATATTGTATAACAATCTAATCAGAAGAGTTAACGTATCTATCATCTAAACATTTATCATTTCTTTGTGATTAAAACAATTCAAGATCTTCTTTTCTGGCTATCTTGAAATACACCATAAAATATTATTAGCTATTGTCACCCCAGGGCCCAGACCTTACTCTTCCTATCGAACTGTGACTTTGCAACTTTGTACCAGTCTACCAACCTTTCCCTGACCTCCATTTTCCCCTCCCTTTCTCTATGTCTAGTACCACTATTCTTTCTATATCTCTTTTTTCCCTCTCTATTTAATTTATTTTTCTTAACTGGCCGATGATATTAAACTTAATGAGTTCTTGTTCTGTGGGATTTGAGTAAACCCAGACATAATTCTGTAGGCAAACTAAATATGTGTAAGGGCCAATTTAATTCATTAAGTAAAATTAAAATTGTAGTCCAAATATATTGTTTAAAAATGGACCAGATTAGACTTTTCCTATGTCAGCAAGCATAATCTATATTTCTTCATTTCAACATTCTTTTACTCTCTGTATAAATAATTTTACTGTCAATTTTTCTTTAATACACGTTAAAGAAAAATATCTTTCTTACTGGCTTCAGAGCAGGAAATTTGAATGCTAAGGCCCTGCCAAGATTTTATTCACAATAACATCACATTGTCTCTGATGTGCTTACAATATTAACAGCTTGCCATAAAACAAGTTATAGCTCAAAAGCTTAAAATCCATTTCCTCTGAAACATACCTGCTGATGACTCACTCTTAAATGATGTAATTTTCAGTTATTTGATTTTCCGTATTAAACATTTTATATTAGATCCATCTTTTAATCAGAAGATATACTATGTTATATCCAAAAATTATGAGCAAGAAGTGTTTGTATATCAATTGTTCAGAACTCAAAATACATTTTCTCACAAACCAGTAGGATTTTTTTTCTTTTTTTTTTTTTTTTTTGGATATCAGACACACAAAATCTTATATGAATTATAAAGTGGCTAAAAATATAATGCAATTGTACTTACCTTTTCTGTTTTATAAAAACTTATAATAAACCTAATTCTACATTGATGATCATAAATGCATTTGATGTACTTCTCTAAAGTTTTTTTTAATTTGCATTTTCTGCTGTAGATCTCCTCCTCATAAATGCAAATTTTAATAAAATTGACTATATAAAAATATAAGAGATTCACTGGCTTTGTGAATTTCATGATTTGGGGATATTATTTTCTCGTTAAGCATAATGCATTATTTACTAGAGATATAATATGCATTAAAACAAACAAACAAAAATATTCCTCATCTTCATAGAAGTGTGTGGTTCAGGGATAATTATCCCTGGATGCATTATTAACTACTGACATATGTCACTACCAAATGTGGGGAGTGGAGAGAATAGTAGCGTAGGAGGACCCTCAGATTTAAAATTGAAACACAATTTGTTAGCTTTCCAAGCATTTTTAGAACTCATACATGAGAACTACTGCTAAAGCCAGTGTGGTTTTTATTCCTGCTCTAAGCATGATGCTAATCTCAAATCGTCATCATCATCATAATCATCATCATCTACAAATCTGAAATTACTTGAAAATCACATGATAGCATTTGGAAAATGAGAGTTGACAAAATGAAGAATATATTTTGTAAAAACAAACAAAAATAAATCTTGGAACAATTGTGATGCTTACATATCTTGGCTAAAGATACTTGGAAAGTGGATTCATTTTATTTTTTGTTCCATCATGACTAAAACACAAAACAAGTCTTACGGTTGTTGTTTATGGTTCCTTTTTCCCTGCTATACCACACTTCTGACTACTAGCTAGACACAAAGACACAGATTAAAAAAAAAAAAAATAGGTGTTACTAGGAGTGATTCTTGCAACTCTTAAAGTAGATCAAATCCTTTAACAGGGTAAATGGCCTATGGCATTATCTGTAGGTAGTTGTTATTTTGACTAGAGCATGCATCAGATACTTCGGAATGACATAAAGAGTACATTCCAAGGTTATTTTGTGATACAAATGCTCCATTAAAATCATTTCCTTTGAAAATGAAACAGTCTACCTCTGGATGATTTTATTCTCATTCTGAAGTGAATACATTTTAAGAAGAGTGTTTTCTCCAATTATCAGTGCAGTGTATCTTTCTACTTCGTTGCCTTTTTGTATTCAATCATCTTTTATGCTTATTCTGGAAATCAGAGCTTGCAATATTCATAGTTTATTATGCTAACAAATTATAGTTAACAATAAAGACTTTCTGGCAGCCTAGTAGTCATTTTAAGTTTTCCTTACAATCAATAAGATGAAAGGAGAAACTCAATCACCAGTAAGCCTTTTTAGTTCCACAACAATATATACAATGAATGTATAAACAGAATCAGATCTGGGCTATAAAAAAAGTTTCCTTGTTGTCTGTCGTTTTTAAAAGTTGACTTTCCTTTTTAGATCCTTTCAGATTTCAAATTTTATAATCCTAGAAATTCAATAAATGCTGCTTTGTGATGAGGACAAGAGATTTTGTAAAGAATGTTAAATAGATTAAAACTCAATTTCCCTTCTACCCAAGAAAACGTGAAGGAGAAATCTTTACGCTATATCTTTACTAAAAAAAAAAAAAAAGAGAGAGAGATCCCTAGGTATTATAGAAAGTTTTGGATCTCAGTTTGTCATATCCTGTCAGCATTTTTACAGCATAAATTTGTATTTGAAATAATGACATTGATAATGTTAGAGTTTGTATTTGCTTATTACCTTCTTTCATAAAAATGAATTAAATATCAAGATTTCAAAGTTCAAGATATGGCTTTGCAATATTTATAATTTTACACAAAGATTAATAAAATGTGGAATTTTTTATCTTAGAGATACATACAAACAATATATACTCGTATAGTCAAAACAAATGACATGTATATATATATATATATTCATACCTGGCCATTTCATATTACTTAGCCTTTTGTAACATGAAAATTCCTGAATGCTTACGCTAAATATATGCATGGGAATGTATTTGAATTTTTGTATCAACATTAATTGTTAACTTGTTAGGAAATTATATGTAGTGCCCCTATAATGGTAAAATTATTAAAAATATCTGTGACTTTTGAAGGGCAAAAATCACTTAACATATATCACAATTTTATCATTAAAAATTAGTCTTTACTTCAAATGATAATATTCATTAGTATTCATCAAACTTGACTACTGGCACTTTGGTAGTTCCAAAAATTAGGTTCCCTCCCCAGGTACTAAGTTTTGCCCCTATTTAACAAGAGTAAACATTAAATGTTATTAAGCATTGACTCCGCCCTGCTCTATAGGCTTTTCCATACCATCACTCTATTATTTTAACACTTTGTTGAAGAGTATCTTCAATATTTCCATTTGACTGGTTTCATTTTTTTTTTTTTTACTTATAATCATCTTCAATTATCTCTCACCCAGAAATGACTAGTTGTATTATTCCTGTCATCAAGATAACCATTTTCTTTCTCTGTCTGACCAGAATTCTTGAGAGATTAGTCAATATCCATCATTTCCGCTTTCTCGTCTTCCTTTGGTACTCCACAGCAGTTTGGCCTGGGCCACCACCACACTTCTGAAACTGCTGTCACCATCTTTACTAATGACCTAGAGCTCAACTGAAGGTGATGTTTTCAGATTTTATTCTATTTGTGCTTTCTGAAGCATTTTAGCCTTCTGTCTCTTTTTGTAATCAGTCTTGCAAAAACCACTTATATTATTATTTTTTCATAGTTTTTGAGTCTAACCTTTTTGGACTCTTATTTTGCTCATATGTAAAGTGAAGATAGTGAGATGCACTTGTTGGGTGTTTTTGGTGATTAAATAAGCTAACACATAGAAAAAATATCTTGTTTGAGTACTACCTGACATATTAAACACTCAAGAAATGTTGCTATCTCTCCTTTCTTAAATGATCTCTATATTTGACTGCTTTCACTCCATTTATTTATTTTATTTTAGCTTTTTAAAATTTATTTATTTATTATTATATTTTTTTCCTTCTAAGATACTGCAGAGCAGTGGGAGGGGGAGAAGGGAAAGGAGAGGGGAATAGGGGGACAGGGGTTGGGGGGGCTGGCCCAAGGCCAGCTCCTTTGCTGGCCTAGTTGTGGAGGGTGTGGGGCTGTAGCTGATGCCTGCAGCACCCCTACCCCAGCTTGGGAGTCAGGGGATTTCTGCAGTGGCTTGGTCATTGCCAGGCTGGATATGGAAGTCAGGGGACATGGCTGAGGCCCACCACCCTGGCTTGAGGCTCTGAGGGGCCTTCTAGAGGCCATGCAGTCATTGCAGGGCTGGATGCAGACATTGCAGGGGGCACGGCTGAGGCCCTCAGGCCCCTCTCACACCAGCTCAGGAACATGGGGGGCTTCTGGGTCTTCTAAGTTTTATAGGTATTCTTTGCAAGTGTTAGACTTTTACTGGTTAATATCAGAAGTTTGTCTCTGATCTGTGCGTGTTTTGTTTTCTTTCAGTTCTGTGCTAAATTATTAGCTACCCCTGCCACTTAAACTCTGCATTGGAACTAATTTGCTGTCCTTTGCTTACTTCTAAAATAGAGCAACTTCCTGTGGGGACAAGCACTTGAGCCTTGTCGTTGAGCTAAATTGCTGCTTTGCTGTTGATTATCCAGGAAAGGCTTTTTGTGCAGCTCAGGTTTTTATGGTTGATCTTTTCAGCACTTCCAGGTCTTGTGAGGTCCAATGCACCTGGATTGTGTGGAAACTCTGGTCTGGGCCTTAGTCTTTTCAGCAAACTGCAACCCCTGCTGTTCTATATTCCTGACCCATTTCCACTGAGTGGGCCTGTGCTGATTGGAGGGCAGATCAGCTGTCCATGCTGTGTGCCAGTGTTCCTCTGGTGGGCCTGTCTCCCCTATCCCCCACACTCCAAACACTTCCCACAGGATGGGCCATGCACAGTTCCCTTGTGATGACTCTCCAGCCTCTGAATGGCTCCTTTTCTCAGTTGTCTGTGGCCCCTCACTCCTGTGTGGGTCCACGGGAACCCTGTCAGCAATCTTGCTGGCCTGGGTTCCACCAGGGCTTTTCCCCTGTAGTCTCCAAACAACTTCACACAAAGGGCAAAGGTGTGGTTTTCGCCAGTACCAGCTTTTGCTACTTGTGCTCACCAGGGTCAGCCTTGGAATGGCTGGAGCTCAAAACAGTTGGAGCAATCCTTTCTTTCTCTCATTGTAGCTTCTCCTGTCTTCATTCACTCTGTAGGTCTCTCCTCCACTTCCTCTGAGCTTTAGTGGCCCCAGCTTGGCTGTTGTAGCTTTTTAATAGTTGTAAGTTGGTCAATTGTGGGAGAGTGATGCTGGGGACTGTCTATTCCACCATCTTTAAAGTGTAGAGTCTCTACCTCTTTTGCTCTTTTTATATTCTCACCCAATATCTGTATTTTGTTCTATATGTCTAATTCAAATGTTAATGACCTTCATTAGTCAGAGAACATCAGGAACACATTACTGTCAACAAAGTTAGACTCACTAATTGCTTAATTAACAAGGGAGATCACGTGATAGTGTAACCATGGGCCATCTTAACAGGGGACAAGTTAGGAAAGGGTACATTGTATCTGTGCTAGAGAGTTATAGCAGAGTATTCAAATGAATGTTTCAGAATTTCTAAACTGCAGAAGTCAGTGTTCTTTCCTTTAAAACTGTGGTAATAAAGAAAACCCAAATGAAAACAAAGGTTACTTATTCAGAGCTTGTTATAACAAGGGAGTCAGCCACCTCACTTGAGTTTGGCCTCTGCCAAAGGCAGGGATAGAAATGAGAAAGATTTTTTTTTAATACTTTTAAGAATAGGTGGGGGGAAAGCTTAAGATATTCTCTGTTTGGATGTTGTTTGCTGGAGGAAGCTGCAGGCAAGGTAACTAGAAGTGGGGCAATCACTGTGATTGCTTTGGGAGACTTGTTTGACTTTCTCTTTTGGTCCTGAGTTCAACGTAGAGACAAAACTTAGGAAGCTGGCAATCACTGACTACATCCTGACTGTTCTGGGCTGCTTGCTGCAGAGGTGGTGTTTTGACTTCCTTGTCTGGTTGATGCAAAAGTTGTGAGTTAGTGTTTTATATCTGTTTATAGCCCCACCATTGTCCATTTTTATATTTAGTCATGTCAGAATACGTTGAATTGTGCAGAGCAAGTTTTAGATCAATTTGTTTGTGATCCTCTTAGACCATATAGCTCTGAATAAACTGGTGTTAAAAAATTCAATTTAGATACTTTTTGAAAAGTATTATGATTTTGGTTTGGTTTGGTATATTCACATTGAGAGTCATAGTCAGGGTGTATTGTACATGCTGTGGTTTATTTTTTAGTTATCAGTTCTCCTTTAACACCTAAGCAGTCAGCAAGTTAGTTTTTCACTTATCACAAACTACAAATGAGATATCTCCATCTGGATGCTTCAAAAGCATCTCAAAACAAATGGCTAAACTCTTTCCTTCTATACCTAGAAAGCATTTTTTTACTTATATTTAAATTCCAAATGCTCTTCTTTTCTTAGTTTTTATTTGTATTGACTTAGCCTAAGTTTTAAGTATCTTTCCCAGGCAATTATAATATACCCCAAGCTGGTGTATCTGATTCCAATCTTTCTACCCTCCAATCTCTCTATGACCAAGCTACTAAGGTTACAATTCTAAAGTACAAAATTTGCTTTAAAACATAAAGTGAATTCCATTTTTAATGCACAATAAAGCCCAAATAGGTCATACAGATAGATGCTTCATATCGTGGTTTAGCCCACATTTCCACAGCCTCCACCTTTCCCTGCCATCTGCAGACTCCTACGGACCTGAATATTTCCCAAGTTTGACAAACACTTTTATAATATTGTTTATGTGTTGTTTTTCCTTATTTTTCTTGTTAGATGATTTCATATTCATCTGAAACTTCAAGATTCAGATCAAATATAATCTATTTATTAAGTTTTCTCAGACAAAATTAATTGCTTTTTTCTGCTGTGTTCCTCTAGCGCTTTACCTTAGTATTCCTGTAGTACACCTAGCATGTTATAGCAATCTGGAGCCACACTCTATTAGGTGCCTCATTTCCCACTTTCATTGTTTTATTATCCCCATTATACAGATGAGGAGACTTAGTGTTAGGAGATAATAGCTGCTGAAATAGCTGTAACATTTAGTTTTTTCATATGCAAATTTGCTTTTCTTTTTACTGCCTTCAAAGCTCCTTGGATTTGAAAGTATAGAGTAAATTCTATTTGTTCCCCCTTGTGTTAAAATTAGAGGCTTGAGCATGTTTGTCT
Source organism: Galeopterus variegatus (assembly GCF_000696425.1). Classification (NCBI taxonomy): domain Eukaryota; kingdom Metazoa; phylum Chordata; class Mammalia; order Dermoptera; family Cynocephalidae; genus Galeopterus; species Galeopterus variegatus. The sequence goes on from NW_007732807.1 coordinate 19,953, forward strand.
CCTACCTGCGTATCAGCTACTGCAAGGCAGGAGTCATGTGTAATTCATTTTTTAAATTCCCCGTATAACACAGTACTTCTCATATACATTTAACAGGGCAAAAAACTAATGAGTATGACAAAACTTCTAAATTTCTAATGATGTCTTATCCTAGGAAACACAAAATTTATTTCAAAAAATTTTTCCATGTAGGTTTAAATTTTCTTTATTATCTCGTATATCCATGATGTAAAAAGTAAATTTCATATCAACTTGTATTTTAGTTTTATGATAAAAGTTTTAGTGGTGAATCAATTTGTTGAATGGACTTTTTCACTTTTTTTCTCCACTTAATGTTAAAAATTGTATATATATTAGAATAAGTATGAAGACATAATACAATGCCTATTTGTCAGTTATTGTTTAGATCAACTTAAAAAAGCTTTAAGTAAAACATACCTAAGGACAAATTAATGTTTTGGGACAAATGTTGAAATTGTACAGCTGAAAAAAAGAAAGATAAGAGTTTGTATTTATCACCTTGAGTCACAATTCTTTTGTGAGCATGTTACCAAGCAGAAAACAAACCTGGAGTTAGTAAAGAGAGACTTTATTTGAAAGGATTATTGCAAGAGTAGAAAAGAGACTACTGCAACAGAGGAGGGGGAATATCGAAATAGGGAGAATGTTCTTAACCTTCACTATTTTCCAGGATCACAAGGCTTTAGTAAAATTCAACACTGTCCATGTTCTTTTATATCACAGTTTATGCTATAGTATGCATTCATTTCAAGCTGCCCTTGCTAGAGACAATGCTTTAAAGAGGCCAGAGTTAACCATGAACTCCAGTCTCTCATACACCTTAGCCCAAGCTGGATGTTATCAGTCAACTGGAAGGATAATTCAGAGATGTAACATCAAGTAGTGTTTCATGGTGAAGTTTCATCAGTAAACCAAAAGCTACTTCCATCAGTGTCCTCTCTGTCTACTTTTCAGTATCCTGATTTATTTAATATGAAAAGCAAAAATTTATCTGCCACAGTGTTCTCTGATATTCTCTCCCATGTTTATCTTAAAAATGATAACTTGTTTCTGTAAAAATTGTATATACTCCAAGTAGAAAATTAAGAAAGTACATCAACAGAGAAAAAAATGAAAATTACCTATAATCTTATTACAATAAATAATCACTGTTAACAATATGTGTGTGCATCACATACATTACATGTTTATATGCTCCAGATAATGCTGTGTTCAAATTTTGTATCCTGCTATTTAATATTTCATGTTTTATCATATAAATAATAAAATTATTATAAAAAAATTTAAATTTGGGTTGGCATAATAGTCCACTCTACACAATAGTCCCCATTTTTTTAACCAAAAAAATTATTGCACTACAATTTTATTTATTTATTTATTTATTTAGAGTAATCGGTCAAGAGAAAGAAGTAAAGGGTATCCAGATTGGAAAAGGTGAAGTCAAACTGTCCCCGCATGTAGGTAAAATGATTCTATATATAAAAACCTAAAGACTCTACAAATAAACTTTTAGAGCTAATAAACGATAAAGTTGCAGGATATAAAATCAACATGCAAAAATCAGCAGCGTTTTTGTACTCAAATAGCAAACTAGCAGAAAAAGACATCAAGAAAACAAGCCCATTTAAAATAACCTCCAAAAAATGAAATACCAATGGAATCACTTTAACCAAGGAGATAAAAGATCTTTACAATGAGGACTGCAAATCTCTGCTTAAAGAAATTAAAGAGGACATAAAAGATGGGGAGACATTCCATGCTCTTGGATTGGAAAAATTAACATTGTGAAAATGTCCATACTACCCAAAGCTATTTACAGGTTCAATGCAATTCCAGTCAAAATACCAAAGACATTCTTCTCAGAAATAGAAAAAACAATCCTAACATTCATATGGAACAACAAAAAACTTGAAATAGCCAAAGCACTCCTGAGATAAAAAGATAAAAAAGAAGAAAGCTGGAGTCTTAACACTCCCTGATTTAAAATTATACTACAAAGCTATGGTAGTCAAAACAGCATGGTACTGGCATAAAAAACAGACAGACCAATGGAACAGGACAGAGAACTGAGAAATCAACCCATATACTTATAGCCAACTGATATCTGCCAAAGGCAACAAGAGTGAATTGGGGAAAAGACTGCCTCTTCAATAAATGGTGCTGGGAAAACTGGACATCCATATGCAGCTCAATGAATCTGAACCTGTATTTCTCACCATATATCAAAATCAACTCAAAATGGAATAAAGACTTAAATATAAAACCTGAAAATATAAAACTCCTAAAAGAAAACATAGGGGAAACACATCAGGATATCGGACTGGGCAAAGACTGTATGGATACAACCCCAAAAGCACAGACAACAAAAGAAAAAATAAACAAATGGGATTAATCAAACAGAAAACCCTCTGAACAGAAAAAGAAACAATTAACAGAGCAAAAAAACCCTACAGAATGGGAGAAAATAATTGCAAACTATGCATCTGACAAGGGATTAATATCCAGACTATACAAAGAACTCAACTCAACAGTCAGAAAACAAGTGATCCATTTAAGAAATGAGCAAAGGAGGTAAGTAGCCATTTATCATATGACGATATACAAATGTCCAACAGACACATGAAAAAATACTCAATATCCTCAGCATCAGGGAAATGCAAGTCAAAACCACAATGAAATATCATTTCACCCCAGTTAAACTGGCTGTTATCAAAAAGATACAGAATTACAAATGCTGGCAATGATGTGGAGAAATGGGAAACCTCCTACACTGTTGGTGAGACTGAAAATTAGTGCAGTCATCCCATTGCTGGGTATATACCCAAAGGAATGGAAATCATCACGTGTATGTGATATCTGCACTCCCGTGTTTATTGCAGCTCTACTTACAATAGCCAAGAGTTGGAATCAACCTAAATGTCCATTGATAGATGACTAGATAAGGGAAATGTGGTATATATACTCAATGGAATACTACTGTGCCATTAAAAAAAAAAAAGAATGAAATTCTGCCATTCGCAGCAACATGAATGAACTCAGAGAAAATTATTTTAAGTGAAATAAGCCAAGCACAGAAAGAGAAATACTGCATGTCCTCACTCATAAGTTGGAGCTAAAATAAAAAAAGAAAAAAAATAAGGAAGGGGAAACAATCACAATAATACATTAAACTTAAAAAAAAAAAACAGAAAGAGGGGACTGGTGAGAAACTAGTTAAGGGTCACAAAGTTTGACTGTGCTTTATAAATATGATTATACTAATTATCCTGATTTGATCACCACATATTTTACACATGTATTGATATTCGATTCTGTACTCCACAAATATATGTAATCAATAAAAAACAAGACATTAAAACACATCACCTGTTTTCACCTTCTGCTATAAATTTCCCTTTTTTTCCTCATCATTAACAACCTTCATTTCTTTGATATTTGTATCTGCAATTGTCTATCCTCTCCTTGAAAAGACTTTTACTTTTTATTTTCCTCTTTCTTTCCTCTCTCCTTCTCTTTCTTCTTTTTTTCTTTCCTTTCTCTCATTCATTCATTCTTGATCTTCTATTATCCAAATGTTTGCTGTAATGCCAAAATAAAAAATATATATATATGGCAATCAACATTAATAGCAAAATGTTAGACAAACTACAAGTCCCTCAAAATAATGGTTTCATAGATTATAGTACATCAACACAGTTTAATATTATGAAGGATTAAAATAATAATTATGTAAAAAAATTAAATTATTTATGAGACAATTCAGTGGAAATAGTGAAATGTAAAATACCATGTACATCATTATTGAAAAAAACATAAGTACTGTATTATGTATAAGCGATATTTACAAACAAAAATAGTAGTTCCATCAGTATAAGTGATTTTTGCATTCTTATGTAATAGTCCCATATATGGTTGTACTACACTTAACTAATTATCATAATATCCCTAGTATATTTAATTTCTTAGTTTCCATTTCCAAGGTAAATGGTGCTTAACAAAAATCAGAGTGCATATATACTTGGCTGAATCTGATTGTTTTTTAAAGCTATTATCATGTAACTATAATTACAGATATAAGAGTATAAACATTTTTAAGGCCAAAAAAAAACTTATTTCTGAATTTCTATCCTAAAAAGAAGCATTAAACTGTATTATTTCACCATATTTTTAGCAGATGTATATGTATTTAATTGTCCTTAAACATTAAAAAAATCTAATAATAAAGTAATATTTTATTATTTAATTTGCATTTGCTGATAATGTTGAACATAGTAATACCTCATTATTTAATTGCCTTTGCTGATAATGTTTAATATCTTTTCAACATCTGGCTTTCTTTCTCTTTGAATTGTTGAGCCTCCTTTCCTGTAAGGGATCTGATTATATTTTTTATAAATGTACATGAGCTTTTCACAAATTGTTTCTTCTTCTAGTTCCATTCCTTGATTATTACCTGGCTCTTCACAAACCCACTTATGGCCCTCCCTTAGAATAAGCCTTCTGTTTCCTCTTTAGCTAAATCTGACTTTCTCTTTTACCCCAATCTCCATTCTGTAATTCATAGGTTAGTAGGTCAGAAGGAAGGACTCAAAATCTCCTGGCTTTCTGGTACTCCTTTTTAAATATTGTTCTTGCAATAATGATTTTGCCTGTGACTCCCACACCATTAGTTTACAACTCTTTTATTTATTATTCCTGTAATCTATCAAAATTCAGGTTATCATCCCATTTTTATCTTTTTGTCTTTGCTTTATCTTTCCATATGTCTGCAAGAATTTTGCTCTTACCATTTTATTTTCTGGAAAAATCCTATTTTATCTTCTCAATTAAAATGCCATTTATGATATAACATCTACAAATTTCTTCATCCCAGAGTAAATGTCTTTTCTGAGTTTTCATAACTATTTATCTTTCTAGCTCCCATGCTTAGAACAATGCCTGTTAGGAATAGATGCTAATTTTTTTGAATGTATGAATTTATATCAAGCATTATATAACCTTTTGTAGTTGTATTTTCATGTGTTATTCATATCACATATCACATATATAACTCTTTTCATTCTAGATTGTGAGTTTATTAAAGATAAGGACCAGGTCCTTTTCCTACTATGTATATAATAAATGTTTCTGAAGGAATTGCTCTAGCACCCCCTAAGACACACACACACACACACACACACAATCAACCTGTGACAAAGGTGAGCTAACATTGGAATTGGTCACTCAAGGTCAGCAGGAAATCATGAAAGAGATAGCATATTCATACAGGAGATTTGAAACCAAAGGTTAGAAGAGATGAAAAACAAGTTGTTTCTGATTGTTTTAAAGCTGGGTTTGTAGTTTCTTTACGCTAGCAATCAACGGAAATATTGAAATAAAAGTCTAGCTAGTAACATTAAGAAGCTTATTTGAACCTAGTTCAAAGATTTCTTCAAATTCTATATGACTTTCTGAAGTAGCTAGCACAAATCAACTGACAAATTAGTAACTGAATTGAAATGGCCCTTTATCTGAAAATGTGTGCAGCCTCAGACACAGATAGTTTTATGCAAGATTAGATTAGGTGTAGAAAACCTGATAGAAAATAAAGCTGATTAAATGGCAAATACATGATCAAAGATAAATTCTGTATAAAAGAGTGAAAGTTAAAAGGTCGTCCAGAAAATTGATCAAGAGAGAAGGATGTTCTGAATATTCAAAACAATATGTTGCACTTTTCCCCTTATTGTCTACAGTTGATCAAAATATCCAGGCATGGTTTGCACTCCAGTTGGCAACATATTTTCCCACTTTGAGCTATATTTTGCAATGAAATGCTATATAGCAGTTGGATATAATTTTTCCATAATAGAAATAGCAACACATCTTCCCTGTTAGCCCATAACAAACAATATTCATATCAAAATGAACCTATTTAATGAAAAGTGTAGCTGCTTTACACACTTTTATAGCAGTTTGATCATATTTTGGCATAATCAGCACTGAAGTAAATCTAGTATATGTCTCAATGGAAAGTGTTCAAGCTGAATAAAAAATTGCACAGATCCAGTTTTTTCATGCACAATTTTTAAAACGATGCTCAAAATTATACAGAACTATGCTGCTTAGGCATTTCTTTAATGAATCGGAGTGAATGATAGTGCTTTCTTATAAACAAACAGGCACATAGAAACAGTAAAGTGGAAAGGAGAATTCAGAGAATTGCATTATGCTAATCCCAAGAAACTAATTCTTGTGATGTAGTACAAGAACAGTCTATATCCCATTCCCTTCAAATAAGAAAATATACTGCAGAGGCTATTCAGAAGTTACTGTTGCTTCAGAATATATTCAGCAAATCAATGTAATATGCATTCACAATTTTTTGCAATGAGGGTTGTAGAGGTGCTGTCAGAGTTGCAAAACACCATTTTTTAAGAGGCAATCTGACTTTTTAAAAAATGAAAATTGAGGACTCATAATTATAGTCTAATCCATAAGAGAGAAAACAGAGGAGTATACATAAAGACACATTTAATTGAATTTTATATAGCTCTTGTTACCAGAATTAGTTTTAAATATCAATGTTATATCCTGTGTTTAATGGAAAATACAACAGAGAAGTAGCTTAACAAATATTACTTTTGTTGAAGGGAATGTATTAATTAGTGAGGTTTTTCTTTGAAAAAATTTATAGTGTTTGATTTTAAATATATTATGTTTATATTTTTATAGGATCACCATGTTGATGTTACTGCATACTCTATCTCAAATAAGTAAATGTTTTAATTATTTGATAGTTTAAATTATGGTTCTTCATTCAACATCATGCCAAATAGGATGTTCTATGTTAGGTATAGGTCTAATTAATTTCAATTGTCTAAGACTTATGCTTATTCAACATGGGAATTGATTCCTGAGCAAGGAAATACAAGTCAGGTGATCCCTGTGATTGTTCCAGCTTACTGCCTGTCATAAATGAGTTTCTAGGCTGTGCCTCAGGAAGGGAGAATGCAGGTTGAGTCCAGTGGTCTCTCTGAGTTGAAAAGATGGGGATGGGAGTTAAGAGTTGAAGGTAGCCAATTTAACAAGTCAGAGTACTGAAGAGAGCTGCACAGAGTGAGAGCTCTGACCATATGCAGAGCATGCCCCTCAGGTCTTCAGCTGAGTGATGCTCAACCTATGAGTGTGAGGACAAGGAAAATCACATGGAAAGGGGCAACAGAACAACCTCTAGAGCTCATACAGGCATAGGAATAACTGTTTACCCAGCTGTTAGATCATTATACTTCACAATACACTCTGCTTTGGGAAGAGTACTCAGTAGTGAGGACAAATTAGCCACAGTTTAAATTCTACTCTGGTCCCACTCTGAAAAGCTTAAAAGCTGCCCTTGAAAGTATGAAACTATAACCGAGAAACTTAACTGCCCCTCAGAGCAACTTAAAATCATTTGAAAATATACAATAAAATATCAGCACAGAACAACATAAAGTCCAGAGTACCTAACATCTAAAGTCCAGGTATGAAAAGACGCGGAAAAATATGACCCATGATAAAGAAAAAAAAAATTAGTCAAAAGAGACTCAGATATAATACCTATGGTAGAGTTAATAGACAAAGGCATTAATCTGCTGTGATGTGTACACTCCATATGTTCAATAAGTTAGTGCAAAGGATGAATGTGTTAAGAAAGGTACAGACATATAAAAACACCCAAACTGAACTTGTAGAGATTAAAAATGCACTGAGGTGAAAAACACACTGGATGGAATTAACAGTAAAAGAAAAGATTAGTGTTTCAGGTAGTCTTTAAAATGACTCCCAATAATCCTCATCTCCTGGCACTTATAACCTTGTGTAAAGTCTCCCCATTAAGTAACTCGCTTCAAACAAGAGATACAGCAATGTTGAGAGACTATCACTGTTGTGTGAGGAGATTGTCCTTCTGTCCCATTAGAAGACTCTCGATCATCTTCTTAGCTTGCATGCTTTGGTGACACAGCAGTCGTGGTGTAGAGGCCCACGTGGCACGGAACGGAATGCAGTCTCTGGTTAACAGCCAGCTGGGTACTGAGACCCACAGCCAAAAAGCCCTTTATGAGCTTAATTTGACCAGTAACTATGTGGGATTGAAAATACATCCTTCGCAGGTTTATCCTTCAGGAAAGACCACTGCCCTTGCCGACATTTTGATTACAGCCTTGAGAGACCCTGAAGCAAAGAACCAACGTATACCATGCCAAGACTCCTGACCACAGAAAACACAAGGCAATCAGTGTGTGGTGTTCTATACTGCTAAGTTTGTGATAATTTATTGTGAAGCAATGGAAAATTAATATAACCTGTTAATTTGATATAATCTGAACTTGATACAATTTTGCCATATGCCATAGTTTCTTTTCAGACTTAGGTCTTGTGGTAGGCAGAATAGTGCAGCCTTCCTCTCCCAGAAGTTGTTCACATCTTAATCTGCAAACCTGTGAATGTTACCTTACATAGACATGGGACTTAACAGATTTAATTACATTAAAAGTTTTGAGATGGGGGGATTATCTGGGTTAGCCAGTTACTCCCAGTGCAATCCCACTTGTCCTTATAAGGGAACACCTGAGGCAGGAGAGTCAGAGAAGGAGATGTGACTGTGGAAGCAGAGGTCAAAGTGAGGTCATTGCTGGCTACAAGGGGCCCAGGGGCCAAGGACTGAGGGTAGACTCTTGCTATGGTGTGAATGTCCTCTCCAAAATTCATGTTGAAATTTAAGCGCCATCGTAAGCCTCGAGAGGCGGAACCTTTAGGCTCTGCCCTCGTGAAAGGATTGATGCCTTATTGCGGGAGTGAGTGAGTTATCACAGGAGTTGGGCATCAACCCTCGGCTTCTTGTCTTGGGTACTCACTTGCTCTTCTGCCGTGTGATGACACAGATGAAGGTGAAAAACACTGGACGGAATTAAGAGTAGAAGAAAAGATCAGTGTTGCAGGTATCCTTTATGTCAGCTAGATGTCAGCCCCAGCCTCAAAAACCATGACACAAATAAGTTTTAATTTTTTATAAATTACTCGGTCTGTGGTATTCTGTTACAGAAGCAGAAGATGGACTAAGACACTTCTAAAAGCTGAGTAATACAAGTTAATGGATTTTTTTCTAGATACTCCAGAAGCCGGATGCCTCCCTGCTGGCACCTGTATTCTAGGCTAGTGATATCCCATTTGGACTTCTGACTTTCAGAATTGGAAGATAATAAATTTGAGGTGTTTTAAGTCACAAAATTTGTGGTAATTTGTTACAGCAGCAATAAAAAACTTTTATGTGTTTTATGAATTAAGGCAGCTAATATCCACCCCTCTAATACCTTTTATAATCTGCTATGTTTCCTCAAGTTTTGTCTTTCATTATATTCTTGCATATTCTAAGACACTCTAAATCTGTACTTTAGGATGACATTATTTACTCTACCCTTGAACAACAACTTATAATCTGCTATGTTTCCTCAAGTTTTGTCTTTCATTATATTCTTGCATATTCTAAGACAATCTAAATCTGTACTTTAGGATGACATTATTTACTCTACCCTTGAACAACAACATTTTTTAAAAATTATCTTGCACTCATGGTTCTATTTTTTGTCACTATTGCTCTGAGTATACTCTAAACTACTACATGAATATCTTTTAATTAAAGTCACTAACTCCTATTTCACAGAGAAAAGCAGGAGAAAGAAAGCTCTCACCTATGTCACAACCAAGTATTTTAGCAGATTAACAAAGCTTAAAAATACACTTAACACAACTTTCTATAGTCACACACATCTTTATCACTTTTAAAGTCGTAAAAATGAACATGTTCATTAATATGGCTCTAAAATAAAACCACTCTGTGCCATATATAAAAAAAGCTAAAGGATATAAACTTAAATCTGTGCTTCATAATCAATGTTTTGTTACCCAGTCTTAGTAAGAAAGTATTCAGATATCCAATATTATTCATTGGTTAACTCAGTTTAATAATCTAAGGTTTTAGTTACCTAACGGCTTTGGAAATTGTTTAAGCTGACAAATAAGAAATAATCTAGTGGTATGAAAACTTCTATTGTAATTTAACAAATTTAACAAATTTAATATTGTCATAATCTTAGATGTTATGTTCGCTTATTTGATTAGATAATCAGTATAAGAAGTTTAGAAAGTTCAGATCATCTAGTCACTTCATTTAAAACAAAAAGAAATTTGTTAAAGATAAATAAATAAGTAAAATGTATAATTGTATTACCTTCTACAGTGATAGAGTGAAGAAAAAAATACATAGCTATTGAATTTAAAAACACACACACAATTATTATACTGGTCTAAGGTCTAAGATTTACCTTAACTATAAGAACATATATTTTGAAAATGTTTCTAAGTTAGCAGTTTCTCTAAGAAGGATTGCTTTTTCTAAAATCCCGTACATTTAAAGTATTAAGTTTTAGTTTCTTTATTCTCTGGGAATTGGGAAATATTTTATTTCCTTAAGCATTTTTATATCTCTATAAATCAATGAAAACAGAGTTTCTTTAATTTAAGAGATGTTACAATTTAATGTATTAATACCCTCCAGACGTAGGAAAACATTTCACACTTACAGAAAAAGGAAAGTTTTTTCTCAAGTACAAGCATGCAGATTCACAGACATGTACAAGATTACATTTTTAGTTATACAATGTTATCCATAGGTGAAAAGTAAACACAGAACACAATAACTGCCCACTCCATATCTCAGGGCTGTTTTCTTTTCCAGTGAATACGAAATTATTAATTGATTTGATCCCATAGGTAGACAAACAAACAAAAAGACTCACAAACCAGATTCTCTGTCATCCCAATTGGAAGTGTTCTCAACTCTTTGTCTTACAAAGATCACCAAATGTTTGGATCATAAAACCAAACAGCAATCATTGCTGCCATGGGTGAGGAATACATTATCAATAGTACGTGAATCTAAAAGAAGAATAACCCAAAAGCAAGGGTGAGAAGGGTGGGCGGGGAGACAAAGTTCAAGTTCGAATACTACTTGAGATGGAAACCTGCCAGGGCTAAACAATCCATGAGGTGCATTTTGGGAGACAATTCTCCATGGATATCTCAAAGTTCTTCAGGAAAAGCAACAGATTTTGACTGTAGGTTCTAACACTTCAGGATGTTTGTATAGTCAGTGGCTTTGAAAGATACAATGCCTTCCTCATTACCGGGCAGTGAATAGACTTGTTTGTTGTGGAGGATAATGTGGGTATTACTTTTCTTCAGGAAAACATTTGGACAGTTTTGCTAGGAGCCACGTTAAAAGATTAGCACTATCTAAAACTGAAGCTTCCCAGCTGTGACACACACTCACTGCCTGTGCAGAATTCACCTGCACCTGTCTCTGCATTATTCTGTAGACTTGGGGGTCACAAGGGGAACCCATGTAAACATGACATTTATGCTGCCTGTTGTTCTGTAATAAAATCCTTTGTCTGGACCTAGGCATCTCTTATCTTCTGCAAACATCAATGAAACTGTGGCCAGCTAACTCGCTAATTTGTGTGGTATACTCTCATACCCTTCACAGTTCTTGACAGTGCATTTCTTTAATCATGCAGTTTCCTTGAGTCCTTTAGGTAAGTCTACATGGGCATTTTCATGTATGATCTCCAAAACTGTTAAAGCATAAGTTTCAAAAATTTTAAAAATATATGACTCTTTTTATCAATATAAAATGAACATGTATCAAGGATTTTATTTAATTCAGGAATTAATGAGGTAATGGGTATATTACTGTGACTCCTTCAAAGAACATTTGAGAAGCAACATTATTTATAGAAGAATAAGATTGCTGGGTTAGATACAAAACTAGCTAATATTCAATAAGAATGGAGCCCATAACAACTGGGCCTTTACCATAACAAAATGGTTAAGATAAACTCCACCACTAAAAAGTTGTAAAATAGTCTAATCAGTAGAAAGTCAAGTCAAACTAAAAGATCACCCAATAATCTTTTGCCTATTTCCAGGTTTCAGATGATGTTTTTCTCTTATGGTTGAGAGGATCACATAGGCTAATATATTTAAGAACAGTTCCTGGCACATAATTAAATGCTAAATTAGTGTTATCTATCATTTATGTTTATTTTTAAGTTTTTTAGAAAACGGCCTATTTCCAGGTTTCAGATGATGTTTTTCTCTTATGGTTGAGAGGATCACATAGGCTAATGTATTTAAGAACAGTTCCTGGCACATAATTAAATGCTAAATTAGTGTTATCTATCATTTATGTTTATTTTTAAGTATTTTAGAAAACCAAGTTTAAAATAGTTTTCTGCTCTCCTACATAAGAAATAGAGCTGAATTTTAGTTAATTGATGAACTACTCATAGGCAGGGAATGTTGATAATCCGCCTCCACCTCAAGTAATAAGACAATGCTGTCAAAATCTTAGACCACCTATCTTAATCTGTTTTCCCCTCTTCTTTTACCATTCTAACTCTGTGTGTTAGGATCATTGTCAGAATTCTGCTACAACAGAATTAGTCATGTAGTCTCTCACTCATGGTTCTCCTAGGTTTCCATTGTATTTTTTTTTTTTTTTTTTTTTTTTTTTTTTTTTTTT
>NW_007732807.1:33061-37578 GCF_000696425.1 Galeopterus variegatus
GGGGGCGCTGCCGCGCTTCCCAAGCGGGCGCACTATCCAGTGCGCCACCGGGCCGGCCCTCCATTGTATTTTCTGAATTAACTTGTCTCTTACATATCTAGAACATACTAAAATCATTCTCAGAAGATATTAATTCTCCTGAGGAAATTTGATTCAAGAAGGCTACAGCTAGACAAGCAGCCTCAGTAAGATCTGGGGGCTTGTTAAAAATGCAAAATCTCAGTGTCTACCTCACATCTACTGAGTCAGAAGTGGACTTTTAGGGAGCTACAATTTTAATTCATGCAGATAGTAAAGTTGTGAGGCACTGCTCTAGAGTGCCCATCTTTAGGTAGAGTCTAGAAAAGCGGGTCAATCATCATGTGAGAGGCATTTTATGTAGCAGTTAACTGTGAGGCTGATGGAGCTCGAAGATCTGTTTCCATCATGTCATATTTTCTGACTTCTGCAAGTAAAATAACCTTTTTTGTACTTTATCTGTTAAATGAGTATAAAGATAGAATCCAATCCATAAGGTTGTTGAAGTTCTACATATGTAAATGGTCTATATCAGCACCTGGCAGACTGTAAGCTCTCAATAAATGAGAACTATTGTTATTTATATCGATGTCTTTAATATAACATTACAAAATTTCAAGATTACATTTATGGCCAGATAAATTATATTTATTTTCACGTTAAAAGTGGTCTTCTATGATTTTCAGTTGCTACAATATTAGATCTGTTTGAATTAATAAGTTCACATGCACCTTGCTGCATGACCCATAACCCATAATAAGAAAATTAATGAGATATTTAACAATTTTATCTCTGAAAGAAGAGTAATAGGGGCTCCAAAAGAACTTAGCCCAAGGGAAAGATTAATTGTAGCCTAGGAAATCTGAAAATAAGCTTAGATAAGAGTCATTCTGAGGTGGAGAAAGCTTTGAAATAATCTTGATAGCGTTTGGCCTTATTACCACAAGCATGCCACAGAGCCAAAAACACAGGAGAGACTAGATTTCTTAAGACTATTATTCTTGAATAATTAGGTAGACAGTTATTTCCTACTTTAGGAGGCATTCTTTCACCTCCGATTTTATACTATGTTTACGTGAGTTTTCAGAATTTTTCTCAATCTTCTTTTTTGATGTTTTTGCCAAATCATCCATTCTTCTGTTTTTCTCAAAAACTACAAATATTTGCATATAATAATAAGATCCAATACTACAGATGTATTTAAAATAAAAAGCAATAATGTCCTGTTCCAATTTTTCCCACCCTCTCCTTTTCCTTGTGAGCTATTTTAAATAATCCGTTTTTACAGTAGTTGTTAGTTTCATCCACGAGATTGAATAACAGGCTTAGCATTTATTTTGATTTGTTCATTTTAGACCCTTAGGTTTATTTTCACCTCACTACTTTCACCTAGTCTCTATATCTATACTCTAGATTTAAATACTGAAAAAGCAGAAATTTTTGTCCCTTTTATTCACTGCTATCTTCCCTGTGGTAGAACAGTGTCTGGCATTTAATAGGCACTCAATATTTGTTGAGTTCATAAATAATGAGTAAATAGATCAAAGTTGCACACATATCGAGCCCCGGGTGGTTTTACCCTAAAATTTTTGATAGTGAAACTGTTTTTTTTTAATTCTTCTTTTGTTTACATTTTCAATTTACATAAGCTACTTAAACTAAACATTTTACTTTTTGAACTAGCAGCTCCTAATTTTTTAATGTTGAATTCACTCAATTTTTCTGTTTCATCTTCTTCATTTTCCCTAAACAATGCATTCATGTTTATGGTCTTCATTTTCATGGTTTCCAAACTGGTATCTCTGTTTTAGATATGAACTGTGAATTACACATCAGCATATTCAACTGCCTCATTGATGATTCCACTTGGCTATCTGAAAGTAAATGCTAGTGTTTCAGTTTAAAAAATTATTTGCAGATTAGGTTTCACAGGTTAGAGTATGTGTTAAGATGTTGATTCTTTAGATTGGTTAATTTATTTAGAAATGTGTCTATTCTTTTTTTTTTATTACTACAGCAAATATTTTAGTAGAGGCTGTCATTATATTTTGCATATTCTGAAGTGACAGCCTACTAATTTATAAATCTTACAAAGTCATCAGTTTGCTGCATCAACCTTTGATAAGTACTCTATTTCTGTTTACTTAAATGTTCGAGGTATGTTGTATGTGGCCAAACTATTTTTCTAGCTTAATGTACAACCTCATGTACAAATCATAAAGTCAAAGAAGTTGAAACTATATGGCAGTCCCCAAGCATAATACCATACACCATGCCTTAATGACACTATTCGTTTCAGGAATTTTGTTAGACTCCTATGACAACCAAGTTTAAGGAAATTTCTTCATCATCTGACACAACAAAATACATATATTGAAGATTTTTGAGATTTGCCTTTTACATTTAGGTCATAATCATATTGAAATTATTTTTGTATACAAAATGAGGTATAATTCCACTCTTTTTTATTATTATTAAGTGATAGCAATTAAGTCTGAAACTGTGAAGAGTCTGAGATATTTATTACTCTACTTGTAACTTTATTACCTTTGGAAAATGATTCCAGAGGAGATGAGTCTTTAAACCTCTCCTGAGAAATCCATGATCTCTAATTTCCAAGGCATGCTTGCTATTCATTAATAAAGCTTGAACTATGCAAAAAGAAGAAAATATTCATGGAACATTGTTTCCTAAATTTTTTTGATGTTATTTATTAAATATTCATCTTTTACCCAATTATCTGAAAAGCAACTTGGTTATATAGCATTTTTTGTTATAAGCATAATTCCCTATTCTGTTTAATACTTTAGTTCTATTTTCATATTATTTTCACTTCATGTGATTCACATTAATTATGTAGCATAACAATTTTTTTACAAATCACATTATCAAGCAGGTAAAGTTGCCCTGCTTATTTTTTCTTAAGATTGTCTTGATTATTTTTGATACTTTACACTTCCAGAGAAATTTTGGAATAAGTCAAATACTATGAATAAAATTTTTGGAATATTTTAAACTATGGATCAAAATTATAGGAATTGATTTTTCATAATGTTTAGTAATTTTCTTTAGAAGCATCACGTATCTTTTCAATTTTTAAGGGTTTCTTTAATTTTAAGATACGCAAGCCGTGGAAAAATTAATCGATAGGTTAGATTAGCATACTAACTCTGTAACACCAGTAAAAGGAATAAAAAAATTATTCAATGAGTCTCTTTGACAGTGAAAGAACAATAAACTACATCTACACATCTGAGCATAAATTAATTTCAAAAACATAATATCAAGAGAGAAAAACAAGTTTCTAAAAATACATGTAAAATTTTTACATAAGCATGTTCCATGCCACATTTATGATAAATTTAATAAAACTGGCAATCTTGGTTTCAGGTTTCCAGGTTAATTGTTGGCATGGTATCTGCTTTGATGTGCATAAATACACAAATATATACTTAAAAATAATTTATACAAAGTTTAAAAGTAGATAAATTTGGCAATATAACTCTAGGGATACATACAGATGAGATGAATCTATAAGGAAAATAAATGGTACTATGTAGTACCAAACTCAGTAGTAAGTTTTCTGGGGGATAGAAAGCACTGAAGGGGGAGGCAGATAGGATCAGTGAGGGGGATTAACACTCCTTCACTGCATACTTCTAGGGTGGGTGATAGACACACTTATGCATGTGCACACATACAATAATCATATACTCTTGAACCTGTGGTGTATGTTAAAATTAAACATCAAAATTTTGCCAACTGTTCACACAGTTTTCACAGTTTTGTTTGCCTTGAGATAGAAACTAGCTCCTCCTAGATAGAAGGTAATGGCAAAATTTGAATAGGATTTTGAGCTATTTATTATGGCAGGTCAAAAATAATTTGAAAGGGACTATGACCCCTCTGGCTTCTTTGAAGATAGCATTATATATCAAGAATTTCACCTTTGGCCATAGAAAGTCTTCAGGTCAAATTACTTCTATTTATGTTAAGAGAAGCTTATGGAAATTTG
Organism: Galeopterus variegatus; assembly: GCF_000696425.1. Taxonomy (NCBI): domain Eukaryota; kingdom Metazoa; phylum Chordata; class Mammalia; order Dermoptera; family Cynocephalidae; genus Galeopterus; species Galeopterus variegatus. The sequence goes on from NW_007732807.1 coordinate 37,095, forward strand.
AGAACAAAGGGGTCAAGCCTCTTTTGATTTGATCAGTAATTCCTCATTGAGCAACTTTGTACTTATAAATTCTGTGCTTCATTCACAATGAGGAATATCATAATAAATAAAAAGTACAAGAAAATCAGTGGTCTTGTGCTATGATAAATGTCCAATCAGGGTCAATCTCACCTATCCACCTACTGCATCAAGTCTAAAATCAAAATTAAAATCTGAACTTAGCATTTCAGGCAGGTGTTGGTAAAATATAATTAAAACAAAAATCTTTTCTCCATTGAGAAACCCTCTTCACAAAGATAGTAGAGAAAGAAAACAGTTTTAATGATTGAATAAGCATTAAATCAGAATGTAATATACATTGCAGGCCTTCCACTAAGAGATCGCAAAGGCAGAAAGAAATCTTACCCTTTTATATAACCAAGAAAAAAAAAAATCCCATTACATACATGTTTTTAAGATAAATAATAACTGGATCTCACATAAG
>NW_007732807.1:37926-74665 GCF_000696425.1 Galeopterus variegatus
AAAGTACAAGAAAATCAGTGGTCTTGTGCTATGATAAATGTCCAATCAGGGTCAATCTCACCTATCCACCTACTGCATCAAGTCTAAAATCAAAATTAAAATCTGAACTTAGCATTTCAGGCAGGTGTTGGTAAAATATAATTAAAACAAAAATCTTTTCTCCATTGAGAAACCCTCTTCACAAAGATAGTAGAGAAAGAAAACAGTTTTAATGATTGAATAAGCATTAAATCAGAATGTAATATACATTGCAGGTCTTCCACTAAGAGATCGCAAAGGCAGAAAGAAATCTTACCCTTTTATATAACCAAGAAAAAAAAAATCCCATTACATACATGTTTTTAAGATAAATAATAACTGGATCTCACATAAGAGTACTTGACAATAACACTTGCAATACGTAGTACATTCTAGATTCACCTACTTACTGAAACTGTGTTAATTAAGTGGCTTTATTCAGAGGAAAATAAATTTGTCATATTTTTATAACAAGAGTTAGTTTTGCAACTTGGAACAAGATGTCTAATGAACTTAGGCTCCTACTCTCCCAAAGAAAGTGGAAGATAAGTGTGCTATTGCCTTTCATGCTTGCATTTCAGAGAGATGGCACTCAGGTTCTTGAGGAAGGCTTTCCTGGGTCATAAAAGTGACAGGCTGACAAAAGATCTATCTGTTTTTTTTTCATATACATTTCAAAAAGATATGAAAGTACTTACAATTACAAGTGCTCTAAGGAAAAGGAGAAGAAAAAACCTTCATTTATTTTCACAGGGAGAATTAAGCCTCTTGTATGTTATTTGTATGTGTCCTTACATTTGCCAAATAAAACACAGGATACACAGATAAATTTGAATTTCAGATAACTAATTTTAGTGAAAGGGTATCCCATGCCATATTTTAGACAAATGTGGTAAATCTAGCAATCTTGGTTCCAGGTTAATTATAACAGATAAATTTGAATTTCAGATAACTAATTTTAGTGAAAGGGTGTCCCATGCCATATTTTAGACAAATGTGGTAAATCTAGCAATCTTGGTTCCAGGTTAATTATAGGTATAGTACAGAGAAGAAAATTCCTAGCAAAGCATTACTCCAAGCTCACTCAGTTGTACCAGGCAAAAGATCCCACAGCCACTTCCAGAAGATTCCAGAGATTCATACAGAAAGCACCAAGGCTTTTCTTTCTCACTCAAGGCTCTTTTGTAAGAGTTCTGATACGTATTAAGTAATAAGAGGAGAAGGCAAGTAAAGGCAGCTAGATTTGGGGGACAGTGTAAGGAGCTCCACACAAAGAACCTCATGCAATTAGCAAATAAATGTAAAAATATTTTTGGGTGAAGACCGTAGCAGGGTGGGAGTGGGACTTAAACCTAACCCCACCAAAAGAAAGTCATTTAAATTAAGCAATTATTACAAAATAAATTTAAGTGTGCATATCTATTTTGTACACTGCAGGCATTCTAATACATCTAAAGTACTTAAGATGAAGATCATTATCTCTATGAGGATGAAAAGGCTAATAAATTATTATCAGCTCATTGCAGGATGAGCACAGTTTACACTTGCTCTTTGATATGCATGTGGAATTTGCAGACCCAGATCATTTAAATTCACAGTTATTCTCAAAACTTCACTCAAAAACATTTATTCCATTTGTAATTATAAAGCCTTACCTCACTGATTTAACGATTGCTATTATTTCTCTAAAGTTAAAATTCCGTATCCTTGCACTCCTCTTATGAATAAGCGACATCAGCGCTGGAATGGTTCTCTCTTGTATGGTCTTCTCTGTAATCTTGCTTCTGAGATTATTATTCAGTTTTTAAAAAAACTGAACGGTGATGCTTTCGAGGTTTGCATGCACTTATATTAAAGAAAAACTATTGTCAAATTATAACTATTTCTGCATTGACAAATAAAAATTTGGTATTTTATTATTTTTTTCAATGGGCCATGTGAAGAGGAGATTATGGAGCCATCACTTTATCTTCCAAAAGACAATCTTTAGAAATGTCAGTATGGTAGTAGTTTAATGAAGCTGTCATGAAAAGATTAGTAAATATGAGGGAACTTCAGAAAGTTCATAAAAAGATTCATATTAGTTTTAATCTACTTTTCCATGAACTTTTTGAAGTTGGTTCACTTGAGCCGTCTCTTGCTTCCTCTGACCTCCCATCATTTTCTGGAGTGCCTGATGACTGGCTTCACCAGCAGAGGCACAACACTGGACAGAGTACTAGTCTGGAGAAACGGGGCGGGGGGGGACCTGTCTATCAAACATACATGATCAAAAAGTGATATTTTACAGGGATATTATTACTGTTAGATAAATGAACAGGTAAGTGAAATAAATGTGATCTGAAATTAGAGAAGAAAAGAGATTTTACTATTTAAACCTTAAAAGACAGTAATATTGAAGATAAAATTATTTATGAATGTCATATTATTTCACAGTCCAAAACATAGAAACAATATTCAGATAATTAATAGCTTTGCTTTTCTGTAATATGTGTGCATTTTGGAAGCTGAGCAGTATCTTGGTAATGATTTAACAATCTTTTTCTTTTCTTTTTCTCTGACTATAAAGCAACAAACAAATGCTACCAGAAGATCAGAGCATTTTGGATCAGCATATCTGAACACGCCTATCAATCAGTCATGTTTTCTTATCAGTTACATCAATTACTTTCCACTGTGTACGAAGGAAAATGAATTACACCATCTAGACTTCTTTGAAGAGTAAGAACTTAAAGGGTAGTTTAAGTCATGTTTTCTTATCAGTTACATCAATTACTTTCCACTGTGTACAAAGGAAAATGAATTACACCATCTAGACTTCTTTGAAGAGTAAGAACTTAAAGGGTAGTTTAAGATGTACTTTATAGTTTAATATCCTGCATTTGTTCATTATGATCCATAGCAATGATCTCAGATAGCATCCAACTGCTATTTTTAATTGCGGCCCTGATGAGGAAGGATTAAGAATCATTATCAAAGTTACCAAGTCAAGAAGTCACCGCCTCTTCTCCGTGGGCCCTTACACCATCATGTCATGTACTATTCCTACTATCTTGTTCTAAAGTATTCAAACATTTGCTCAGTCTCACCCTCTGTGCCCAAGTATCTCAATTTAAAACAAACAAACAAACAAAAGAAACTTAAAACATTGTACTTCTTAAGCTTTTTACAGAAAAAAGTAGTTCTATTTGTTTCCACTTCTATGTTAACTTATGCGATCTTATATGTGAGAGACATTATTTCTATTTTGCACTGGACTGACAAGCACTATGACCTAGGAGGTCTTTTGTCCCTCCAATTTCTAAGATTAAACCGAACTGCAATGACAAGTTATTTGTGCAGAAACACTTATACTAATGAAAGAAGCTTGTATTGAACCTTGAATTTTCAGAGTGCAATTCCTAAGGGAGTCATTGCCAACCTTTTATCCCTGGTGCCTTCCCTCTGACTAACTCTTCGGGCTACTCAGCTTTTTTTGTGTTAAGTGCATGAGCTTCCCCCTCTTCTCTCTGCCCTTCAGGAGTCCTCATCATCTTAATTGTAGTGAGTTATTTGACTTACTCTACTCAGAAAACTCTTGTTCTCTCTTCTTCTGTTGTTTTCATGCTAAATTTTAACCTGGGTTCAGAACATTTTAAAGTAATCTCATTAAAACCCAGTGAAACTAAACACGAGGGAAAGAATAGAATATGAAAGAAGACAGATAACCTAAAGGAGATCAGTTTAAATCTGTTTTTAAGCTTATTAATAATGTGGGGCTTGCCTTCTCCCTATAATAATGCACCTTCTGGGATTTTGAGCAATAGACCAGCAGGAATGTTTCTCTTTGATATGTTTTGTCTTTTAGCACCTCAGTCTTCCATCTGGAACACCTCAGTCCTTCAGCAACTATCATACTACTTCTTTCAATTGCCTTCAGTTTCTGCACTCCTCCCTAAATACCTGTTTCTTAGTTGTTCTGGAAGTACAATTCTATCTTGCAAATTAAAAAAAAAAAAAGATTTCTCACTGTTTTGGGACATTATTCTCAATTTAGCAACTAATACTTCTCTAATTTGCTTAGTCTAAATTATTTGCATTTCACCCTATACTTATTGTTTTGATTTCTTTTGTGAAAGATAAATAACAAATTGAATTTGCCTATAAACAAAAAAACAAAACAAAAAAACTTTCCCTGTTTTTTCTCCTACCACCTGAACATCGAGCACATAATTTTTCTCAATCTTAAAAAAAACAAAAACAAACATATCTAATATATTCAAAGTGAAAACAAAGAAATATTGATATATGATAAATAGGAAAGATACTCATATAAATAGAACTGCAAAAAAAAAAAAAAAAAGAATAATTGCTAGCAGAAGAAAATGAATAAAGGCCTTAGAAAAAAGAGGTGTTTAGTCACACAAATATGCAATTTGTAAGTATATCTGAATAAAGTACATTGCTTTGTATCAAAATAAACAAGTTTGAATTGTAAAGAAAAAATGCCCAATGATCTCATTAATCATGTTTATCTTTCTTTTAAGTTCTATTTATTTTTGCGTTGTTTATATAGGAGAGTTACTGGGAGTGGGCCCGGCACCACATCATAACAGCAACCTCAGATATCTTGCCTAGTCAAAAACAACCAATCCAAGGGCCTACAGAATCAGTCTTAAAAGGAGCAGGATCTAGGATATACTTGAAAAATACTGTCCTCATTTTTTTACTTGAAAGTAGTTTACATATACTTTCTAGAGAAACTGATCAGGGATAGTACTCAGATGTACATATATATATATATTTAAAGTATAGTTATATATAGGATTCTTCACATGTAGCAGGAAAAGATGCTTTGACAGAGAGTGTTTAAATGTTTTAACAGGTGAACAAAGCTTCTAATATGGTTCCTTAGTTCTTTTGTGGGGCTATAACAGAATACCTGAGACTAGGCAATTTGTAATAAACAGGGATTTATTGGCTCATGGTTCTGGAGACTGGAAAGTGCAAGACTGAGGGATTGGTATCTGGCAAGGGCCTTCATGCTGCATTATCCCATGGCATAAAGGCAAAGAGAAGGCAAGAGAGAGCAAGAGATTGAACTCACAGTCACAAGCCCTTTTATAATCAACATTAATCCACTGATGAGGGCAGATCCCTCATCACCTAAAAACCTCCAATTAGGTCACACATCTTAACATTGTTGCATAGGGGATTAAATTTCCAACACATACTTTTTGGAGGATACTTTCAAACCATAGCAGATGGTGTTTATTAGAGAAGGATTGCTAGTGTACATCTTATTACACTGTTTGCTTATTTATAAATTATTTTCATTTTATAAGATGAAAATCTATTGTAGAATTAATTCCACAGAGGGTGGCAAATGTAAGCATGAATGTCAATAAAATAAATAAGGATATTTTTAAAAGGTTGACCAAGTACTATTAATCATTTTCTGTAGAAATTTACTGAAGATGCATCTGTATAATTATGTGATAGCTAAAATATTTGTTCTTTGATTTCTGGGAATGTCTGTGAGACTTTCTTCTAGTTTGATTTACAATCATTTTCTGCTGATACAATTAGAAAAAAAATCCTGGTGCATGTCATTTCCAACAGGTTTTGAGGGAAAAGCCTGTAAAATTGGGAACAAAGATTTTGCAGACAAAAATACTACCCCTTGGGTCCACTAGAAATGTTTCTCTATTTTGCAGCTACGATGAAAATTCCAATTCACACCCAATAAAAGTTGTCCTTGAAGTAGCCCTTCATTTTAACAGATGACACTCAATTTCTGCATTTCTAAGGGAGATAACAATTTGTCTTCCAAAATGAAGAGAATGCTGATAACATAGAAAGCCTACAAGGCCATGCATTTATGAATTGAACACACTATGAAGTGAAATAAAGGTGCTCAAATGTGCTCATTATGGAATTGCTGTCACCAGGCCAGCAAAAACATGGCTCAAAAATTTTCTATGCTACCTCATTACAGTGCTATTGATATTTAGATATTTATATATAAGCTGAGTGGGCCATACTTATAGAATTGAAAGCAAAAGGCCGGAACATGTCTAAGGTTTATGAAGATGATTGCAACTGTGCAATCATCTAACAATTAGCCAAAGTCTGGGTTAGGCATTCACTGTTAACTCTCTCCCTCAGTTTGACTGATCTCCCAAAGACAGAAAAGCAAGAGTAAACATTTTTAAAGGAAAAATATTCTCTAACCTTTTCTTAACATGCATTACTTGGCTCAACTAAGAGAAAAAATAGTCTGTGCACACAAGGTCGATTCTTCATTTCCATTTCCCATTCACGATATTACACTGCTTAATTCTACCTATGATAAAACCAGGCAAAGCACCTTGACCTGGCCCTCTACAATCACCTTGTTCATATTTCAAGACTAGACTACCAATGGGTTAGCATTTTTAAATCTCTACCTTTATTTTGATTTAGCCTTATCAATCTGCAGTATGATTAGTTTCATAAGTTATTTTTAAAATTGTCATAAGATCCAGCAATTCCACTGCTGCATATTTACCCCAAGGAATGGAAATTATCATGTCGAAGGGATACCTTTACTCTCATGTTTATTGTGGCTTTGTTTATAATGGCCAAGAGTTGGAACCAACATCAATGTCTGCTGCTGAACGATTGGATAAGGCATATGTGGTATATTTACTCAATGGAATGCTACTTTGCCATAAAAAATAATTAATACTGCCATTAACAAAAACATGGATGAACTTAGAGAAAATTAGGTTAAGTGAAATAAGCCCAGCACAGAAAGAGCAATGCTGCATGTCCCCACTCATAAGTGGGAGTTAAAAAACAAACTTGCAAAGCAAATAAACAAAAAAAGAAAGTTACAACAATCACAATAATACATTGAATTTTCAAAACAAGAGAACAGAACTAAGATTACCAGAGATAGGAAGGGGGGAGGGGAAGGGGAGTAAAGGAGGAATTGGTAAAGGCCACAAAAATTGATTACATTGTATAATGTTTAATATACTAATTATCCTTATTTAAATATAACATATTACACAACAGTATTGATATTCAATGCTGTACCCCACAGATATGTACAATCAACTATATTCTAATAAAAAATTAAAAATAAATAAAATTAGAAAATGAAATAAAATAATAATTCCATTTATAATAGCATCAGAGATAATAAAATATTTAGGAATAAATTTAACCAAGGAAATGAAATATATGAACACTGAAAACTTTAAAATATTGATGAAAGAAATTGTAGAAGGCACAAATAAATGAAAAGATACCTTGTGTTCTTGTTCTGAAAGAATTAATATCATAAAAATGTTTATGCTACCAAAAGCACTACACAGATTCAACAAAATTACTATAAAACTTCCAATGGCATTTTTTGTAAAAGTAGTATTAAAAAAAAACAATTCTAAAATGTGTATGGAATCACAAAGGATCATAAATAGCCAAAGGAATCTTGAGGAAGAAAAACAAAGTTGAAGGCATCTCACTTCCTGATTTCAAATTATATTACAATGTTATAGTAATCAAAATAGCATGGTATTTGCATAGAAAACAGACACAGACCAATGGAACAGAATAGAAAGCCAAGAATTAAACCCAAGCATATAGGGTCAACTAATTTTCAACAAGGCTACCAAGAAGACACAATGGGAAAAGGATAGTCTCTTCAATAAATGGTGTTGGGAAAGCTGGTTATCCACATGAAAAAGAATGAAACTAGACTCTTATCTTACATGATACATAAAAATCAATTCAAAGTGAATAAAGATCTAGACATAAGACTTTAAACCATAAAATTTCTATAAGAAAACATGGAGAAAATCTCCTTGATATTGGCCTTGGTTATCACACCCAAACTCAGGCAACAAAAGAAAAAATAAACACGTGGAACTACATCAAACCTGAAGCCTTCTGCACAGCAAAGGAAACAATTAACAAATGAAAAGTTAATGAAAAGACAGTCTGGATTGGGAGAAAATATTTGCAAGCCACATATGTTAAAAGATGTTAATATTCAAAATATATAGGAACTCATATTTGTCAACAATAAGAAAAGAAGGAAAGAAAGAAGGAAATCAAATTTATAATGTAGTTAAGAAATGAAAAAGGGTCTGAACAAACATTTCTTCAAAGAAGACATGCAAATGGCCATCAAGTACATGAAAAGAAGCTAAATATCACTAATCACAAAGGAAATACAAATCACACCACAATGAGATATCACCACAAACATGTTAGGATGGCTATTACCAAAAAGACAAAATATAACAAGTGTTGGCAAAGGTTGGAAGTAAGGGAATCCTTGTACATTGTTGTTGGGAATGTAAATTGGTACATTGATTATGGAAAACAGCATGGAGATTCCTAAAAAAATTAACTATAGAAGTACCGCAAGACCTAGCAATTTCTCTGATGGGGATAAACCCAAAGGATATGAAATCAACACCTTGTAATGATATCTGTATCCCCATGTTCATTGCAGCCTTATTAACAGTTGCTAAGGTATGGAAACAGAGAGTAGAATAATGGTTACCAGGATGGGGGAGAAATGAGAAGAAATAGGGAGATGTAGATGTGGGTGGTGACGTCAGGTACAAGCTAGCGGTTAAACAGACTGAATAATCCTGTAAATCTAATGTACAACATGAGGACTACAGTTAATAATATTATATTGTATACTGAAAAATTGGTATGATACAGATTTTAGGTGCTCTTACCACAAAAAAGTAATTGTGCGAGGAGATAAATATGTTAAATTACTTTAGTAATCATTTTATTTTATTTTATTTTATCAGACCATCACATTGTTTTTTATACCTTAAATATATTCAAGATATTTTTTTAAATAAAAAATAAATTAAATTAAAGATTTTATGATCACCCATGATACAATTAGGTTATTTATACCTTTTTTAAAATTAGAGATACATAAACATGGGAACAGTTTATATTTATTCTGTTTTTAGTCATGACAAATACAGCAATATATAATGTGTGTTGAATATGTAATCTCTAAATAGCACCGATATGTTGCCAAGTTCAATATGAGACTGAAATTCACTTAAGGAAACACTCTACTCTATTTCTTCACTGGATAACTAAGGATCATACATAACACAATAGTGCAATTGCTAAGGGCAGGATTAATCAAGTTAAAGTTTAGGAATATTGACTGTCAATTTGTTTTAACAGTTTTATTATAGAGAAGGTCTTCAATTTGGTAACTCTCCTTTAAAATGGAAGCAAACTGTTGCCTTGCTATATGTTTAAATTAAGCATGCTATTTTGGTCTTGACACTTCCAAAATAAGAACATTATTCAACAGCAGCACAGCTTGTCTACATATCAGTTAAAACTACTGGAGCTTAGTGTCCTCTGTAGACACTGAACACAATTACCCAATACTAGAAAAGGTGATTATGTTTCATTGACTTAAAAGGGCATATGCAATAATTAAAAAAACATTTTAAAAAACTGACTTTACCCTTTTGAACCTAGCTTGAGAGAATGATGACTGGAACAGTCCTTAATGGAATTGCATTTGAACACCCTTAGCCAGACCTTAGGAAACATTCCTCCATTCCTGTGTATTAGACAAGCATTTGACAATGGAATTGAAGATCCTTCCTCACTACACACAGGTTATTTCACTCACATGTTTACAGGTTATGAATGAAAAAAAAAAGCAGTAATAGTTATTACATGCTAAATATAAACTCCTTACATTTACCCAATTCTTCTGCGTATGTAGAAATACAAATAAGCCAGGCTGCTTCAGATTGCCCTACCAGCAACAGCACCATTTGTATATTAATGCACCATTTTATTTGCAGGTTTTTAAGCTTGACAGTTAGTGATAATGTGGAATTAAAATTATTTGAGAAGTCTACTGTTAAATAATTTCTAAATAGTATATTTGAATGCTTCCTTTTTTCATGGGGACTATAACAGTAAAATAAATAAATAAATAAGTAAATAAATGTCAATTCTGGTTATCATCAATAATAACTATTTAGGAATAGTTAGAACAAGCACTGCAGGGTGCAGTCTATATTACAGAAAGACTCAGAATGCGTGACTGTGTAATTGCAAAGTCAGAAAGGTTTCCATATCTCTAGATAACTTCAAAAATGGAATATTTCTAAACCTGTCATATACAGCAAGAGTCGTGTGAATGCCTAACTAACTACCTGATAATATTGAAAGCTCCTAAAGCAGTAAAAGTACTATTGAGGATCTGCCCTGTAACAGCAGGAAGTTGCTCCTTAATGTCAGATTAAAGTGTAAAAGAAAAACTACTTTGATTTTCAAATGCATAGAAATGATGGACTCTAAAAGCTGAAATCAGAAAGGACACAGGGCTTATTAGAAAGGTTTATTATTGCATACTAAAGTCATCTTACTTCCTCTTTCATCAGTAAGAACTTTTCAGGAGTATCCATAAGATGCATATATTTTAAAAATTAAACAGAAATTCTGTGTTCACCAGTAAATGAACAAAAAGGCAGGAAAAAATTATAGACTCCATTCTTTGGCAAGGTTGCTCACTTACACAAAGGTGTACTGATCATGCAGTTGTACAAATCATAAGTGTATTATGAGTACTGAAATTTTCCCATGCATAATTATTCAGACGCCTCTGTCTTGCTCTTCTTTTTGACTGTAGTGAATCCTTGCCTGTCCTCTCTCCAAACATGGTAAACCTCTTATAATCCTTTTGATTTAAGTACTTTTTTTCATCACTAGAACACTTCCAGATGCTCCGAAGAATTTTTGAAGGTTGTTCTGGATATTATTGTATTGACGTTATCATGATTTATTTTTAACACTGAATTCTCCAGTGTTTGGCATGCACACACACATACACATGCACAAACTCTACTTTGTATTAATAAATAATACAGGAAAAAATATAGGCAAGTGAATGTGCAGTTGAGCCAAAAAAACTGTCTGGTAAAGACTTCCCTTCTGGCTACTCAATATCCATGAAAATCCTTCTATCCATACCTAAACTTTCATACAACAACTATAATGACAACATCATGCTTCCGCCTTATGGGATGCAACTATCCCACATGCAAATGAAGTATATATCTTCCCCAAAACAGGTACATGGGGTCATATCAGTTATTATATTCTGCTCTGCATTAAATCAATTCCTTTTCTAGATTAATTGTAATGCTGCTTCAGTATTTTATAAAGATCAAATATCATATTTTATTATTGTTACGAGACAGACCTTGCCTATACATGGCCATCACTGGCTCGGTTCTGGCTCTCTCTCAATTATAGTAACTCAACAGTGGTCTGTTGCTCACCAGTCCTACAGTCTGTATGGTTATTATGCAAGTAGTACAATCATAGACTCCCCATCGAGGACATCGAGGTTGATAACCAACCAATACTTATCCCTGAATGTATATTTCAGTTGTCACTCTGGTCTTATGTTCACTACAGCCACTGTACCTGACATTCCGGGATTCAAATCGAACCCACTGAAATGAGAGAGTCAAAAATAATGGAAGCATCTGCCATCATCATCCTGGGCCTGCAAAGAACAGACACCAAAGAGCACTGTGAGAATATCGGAGTTCTCCTCGTCAGCACATTTCAAGACATGTTCAAGGTGCACTGTAAGTCCTCTCATGGGACATGTCATCCATGACAAATCTACATCAAGATGGCAATCACTCTAAAGATCTGTATTCCTACTTCTCTAGTATAAAAGGGAAATTCTGGTAATCAGACTTATTGAATATAGGTGACTTTTGAGACTCGGTTCCAGTCAACAAACCAAAAAATTTTTAAAGTCACTCTAAACTGCTTGAGTTAAATTTTTGAATCAGAATCTCCATTACATGCGCCCATAGAGACAAATTTCACCTGTTCCATCTTCATAAACAATGGCTAGGTTTCTGCTTATATAAACTAGAGAAGATTTGTAAATCTTTTATTGTATAAGCTATCTTCTCCTAAGTTGCTCTCTGTATTTATTTCTCAGGGGCATTTGTGGATTTGCTCTAGCTGTGAATCTGAAGGGTAAGGGTAAGGAGGATGTGAAAACTGAAGAATAAAGAAAACTTATAAGGTAACTGCCTATGGTAACACTATTACAGAAATTTTAAGCAAAGGATAGATAGTCTGTTCTAAAGGGAAAGAGGGTCTTTTGTTGGTAGGAAAAAAAAATTGTCTTCAAAGTTTGAAAGGTTCTTAGATTTATTAGAATCTATCCAAATGTCTTCAATTCCTATGCTCAGCTTCCCAATTCTTACCAAATAGTATTTCACATAAGTCACTAGGTGAGGCTCTAAATTCCATCTCTGTTTCAGGATTATATTGTTAGATTATTTAGCTAAATTTTTCTTTGATCAGGCCTTGATCTGAGAGTTTAGCAGCCTGAACTCCTGGTATTATTTTTAGTAAACTCTCTAGGACAGTCAGAGGTCGATTGATTCTATAATCCTTATAGGCATTGACCACCACAATAGTCAAGTGCAACCTTATGTTTACTAATCACGTGGTCCTAGGACACAGGTGGTACTTTAGGTAACTATTTACCTTATATGCCATGGATTACCTGTGTCTCATTTTGCAAATGCAATGCGATCAATATTTATGAACAGGTCAGATAACCATTCTCAGATTCACACGGTTAAGGGTCTATTCCCTGGTGCCACTTCTATTAGCACATTTATCAGTTAATGTCCTGTCAGTATAAAAGACATCACTCTTGATATTTTAGGTGGAAAGAGGTCATAATGGTGTTATCTGCAGGGATGAGCCAAAGGAGCAAAAGGGAAAAGGGATGGTTACATCAAACTCAGGAAGCTGGTATATTCCCTGAACTCTTAAACCCATACTCCCAGCTTGAGTTGCTGGAGACTAACACTGTCCACCAATGCAGTTGTTCCAAACCATTGCTACTGAGCAGGAATCCAGGGGCTGGCCTTCATGATACTACTGCTGCAACTACTGCTAATGTAACTGGAGTCTGCAGCCACCTGCAATCAACTTCAGTTGCCCTACTTGGTTATTGCTACAATCAAGGGCCCCTCCAGAAACAGAGAAATGTGAACTTTATTTTCTTACATCTTTCAAACTCTCACTTGTGTCTCCCAAGGGTAAAATATTGCATGTGCATATTTTGTATCCAATATACTTTGGCCTTTTTAAAAAGACAAGAATGATTTAAATATATTCATTTTTTTAAATGACTGAAGTAAAGCTCAAATAAAGTAAATTAAATTAAGACATTTTAAAAATGTAAAAAAAAAAATTACAAGGATCAAACAGAGAACTTATACAGAAGGGAGAAGTAATTGTCCTAAACTTTGTCTTAAATCGGAGGGAGGAATCATGTTTGCAAACAAATGAATATTGGGGTATTTTGACCTGGTATTGCCAGTTATTTTTTTTTTCCCCAGAGCACTGTTTCTCCAAATTATGCCAGAATAAGCATGCCTATATCATCATCTAAGATGATGTTATCTGAACATTTTTTTTACTATTTCAAAATGATTTATTTCTATAGAAATCATGCATATGAAGACATTTTGCAAACTTTAAAGCAGAATATAAATGTTACGTTGCATGATTTTAGCACAGTACTAGAAATGTCTGTAACTCTTTGGAATACTAAAATTAGTTCCTATTTTTGAAACATAACAAGGGTGCAATCATTGAGACTTTTTCATTTTCTTCATATAGAGGAGAGTCGTTACTTCTAGAGAAAACTTTCTAAAAAATATATAGACTAACATTGCATTAGAAAGGGAAGATTATGTAAAATCACTATTCAAAAACAATTGTTTCTGAAGTTGAATAATGGAATAAACTAATAAAAATATCATATTTTTTCCTGTCATGCAAGATAGTTTATTCTATAAATGTCACTGCTGACAGTATGTAGGGTTCAAAGCACTTTTAAGATCAGAAGACAGCTCTGTTTTTATAAAATCATCTGTAAATTTTGAAGAAAGAAATCTGCAGAATTCTCTGCAAGACTAAGAAGAGTATTGCTACCCAAAAACCTATAAAATGTTTAATGCCAGGAAGCACTACAAACAGATAAATATAGATTTTTCAATAATGTTCAAAGCACCATGATAAAAAATTTTAACCTATCCTGATATGTACCTGTATATTTGGCCAATATGGTTTCAGGAGTAACATGTGTCTAGTAGTTATCTTACACCTGTTCATTAGATGTTTGCCTTATTTTATTTTTTATTACATATGAGGATACTTCAAAAAGCTTACGGAAAGATTCCTATTACCTATGAATTTTATTTTTCTACAAACTTTTTTGAAGTACCATCATATGTATGTGTGTGTGTGTTATTACTCTTTAGTCATTTTTTGTAGCCTTTTCTATTATCTTTTTTCTTTTGCTTCCATTAAATTTTTAAAAAATATTCTCTTTATATTGTTTTAACTTACTTTATTCTTAGTTATAGAAATAAGGCATTTGAGGGCCGGCCCGGTGGCGCACTGGATAGTGCGCCGCTTGGGAAGCGCGGCGGCGCTCCCGTCCGAGGGTTCGGATCCCAAAAAAAAAAAAAAAAAAAAAAAAAAAAAAGAAATAAGGCATTTGACAAAAGTACTCATATATTAAATGATCAGTATTAGTAAACTACCCTGTTAGATGCTATGAATGATTTAAAACTACATGGATCCCCCCACTTTCCACCCCCTAAAGACGCATAATTTGCAGGGGAAATGGGACAAGTTTAAAAAGTACTATATTATAGATTAGAATACTGTAATTGACATAAGGCTAAAGAGAAAAAATCTTGTTGAGATTCTGACCCAGCCTTCTTCTACCCAGAATCCCCAGTAAAATGTCCTTAATAGATACTGACTTTGTTTCAATATTGCATAGAACAGCCAACTTTATTGTTTGGTAACTTCATTCATTGAAAAAAAAAAAATCTCTCACTGTATGAAGCTGGAGTCTCCGTCCCTGTTTCAGCTGGATATAAATCTAGCCACAAAGGCAGAAGGATTCTTTGACAGTGCTGAAAAATTCAGTTAAGATAGTGGAATTAAAAAAGTTATATGAGGCATAGAAATGTAGCAATAATGATATTTATTGCACTGCAAAATTTTAACAACTTCTTTTATAGTAAATACTACCTATACTGAGTATGAAAACAAAGAATGTGAGAATCAAGAGGTAATTGGTACACCACCTAAGTTCATAGTTTGCAGACTGGAGAGCTGCCATACACTGGCTATGATTCATTGAAAAACAATCACTTAATCTTTGTGCCTCAATTTCCTTATAAAATGGCAGGTGATATTTGAAAGTGCTTTATAAACTATACTACTGCACAATTTTAAATTGTCATTACATATATATGTATAATTAATAAGATATTTCCACTTTCAGTGGCTATAAAATGTGGCAGTGTACATTTTACTGAGGATACAATATTAAATAAGTGTTGTGTTGACTTTGATGAATGATTTCTCCACAGTAAGAAAGCAACCAGGTTCTGTAATGTGTTAGTGGGAGTACAAAAGATAGGTACTATAATCTATCATTAATGGATAAAATTAACATTTATGAGTATATTTTTCAGGTGTTAGGTCCATACTATAAAAGAAAATTCTTCTTAAAATGTGAAGGATTTTTAAAATGCTGAAAAGATCATCAAAAATTGTAGTTTCTTTGATAAGAAAAATTAAAGGGCATCAGTTTGTTACTATAGCATATTGCTTTTGGGAGGGCACAAATAAGATAAATCTTAGGAATAATGGATAACATGTGTTTATATATTTAGATCACTTTGTTACTCGTCATACACCATCTCTGATAGTAAAGAAAAAAAAAGAAAAATTGGTTAAAATGTACACTAAAGAATTTAGGTTAGATAAAAGAAGATAGAGTTTAATACTCTGAAAGCAACATCCCTAGATAAGGGACTATTTTACATTTGGCAAAATCTAAAAGAAAATTGTTGGCTCCCAATAGAAAAATTGGTTAAAATGTACACTAAAGAATTTAGGTTAGATAAAAGAAGATAGAGTTTAATACTCTGAAAGCAACAGTCCCTAGATAAGGGACTATTTTACATTTGGCAAAATCTAAAAGAAAATTGTTGGCTCCCAATTCATCTCTGATCAACAGTATTTTACGCTGAGGAAGATAGAGAAATATACCCACACAAAATAAAAAAATGTGAGTGGGGAAAAGGTGTCAAAAGAAATGATGATTGTGCCTAATGATCTGGGGGTGAAAATAATAGAAAAACAAAGTAAAATCTTTTGCAGTCCAGATGTCTGTATTTCTCTATGCAGAATTTTTTATTTATTTGATTTAGTTTACTTTTTATTTTTTTGGCAGCTGGCTGGTTGGGAATCTGAACCCTTGACCTTGGTGTTATCAGCACCATGGTCTCCCAAGTGAGCCACTGGCCAGCCCCCAGAAATTTTAACTAAAGAAATATTATGACAACATCATGGGAAATAAACTAGTTAAGATCTATTAAAGTCATCTTACATATTACACATTTTACATATTTTTAAATAATTATCCAAATAATATGTGGATATGAAAACCCACTGTGGATTAGAGAGATTCAGTAAAGTATTTAAAGCCAATATTTAAAGTTCACAATTAGTCAAGAGTTGATGCCAAAGCTCATGGGTCAATCCACCCAGCTGTCTTGCAAATGGTGAGAGTATATGGAATTCATAACAGAGATATACAGAAATGTAAATGTTCTCCAAAGAATAATTCATCCAATGTTTGGGGTAGCATACAGACACATACACAGATGCACACATAAAGAATATTTATATGGAAATTCACAGATATAAAGCACTCTAAAAGTTATTACAAAAGAAAAAGTAAAGGATAGATATAAGCTATAGAACATCATCATGAAGTGATTGCTTGGCTAAGCAGAGTGCATACTTTTCTACCACAGTTAAAAGAATGTAAATCAAATATGCTCTTTGAAAAAAATGTAAAGTTTTAAATATCTACATGTTCTCTGGTAGTTTCAAAGCTAAAACAAGATTTACAACATTACTAAATTGAATAAATGGTAGTTGTTAACTCAAAAATTAGAAGTAATTTTGGACAACCATAAACTGTTCTTAAATCTGACCAAAAAGACAAAACGGTTTCTTAATAGTAAAGTAAAATAAATGAAACAAATAATAGTCATATTTTTTTCAGAAATTACAATAGTAAAATAAAAAAGAACAATGTCCTTTTTTAGATAAAATAGCCCCTGTGGTTGATCAAAAGAGTTTTCTTAAGGTTCCAGTAAAAGAAGTTGGGTTACAACTTATGATTTTTTTCTTAAGTTTAAAAAGAAATAAGGTGTGTTAAAACACTAATATCTGATGATAAATTATAAATGTTCACAAATAACTATAAAATGCAGCATGATGTCCCGCTTCATGTAAACTACCCATACCAATGTAAAGACACCAACTTTTAAGATCAAGTCTTCAAAGACTATATGTATGGACTATGGTCAACATAAAACCCAAACAAAACAAACATGTAAGGTCACCTACAGTAGAACTAAAAAGAATCTTCTAAGGCTTTTATAATATGTTACTAAATGTTATATCTAACCTAGAAAGGCATATTTTTAGAGGGGAATGATAAGGATTTATGATCTCTGGGTGGATGGTATGAATAGTAAGAAGTCTTCCCTAATCTTTATATTAGAAAATTATATACATTTTATTTTATTTTTTAAATGTATCAACATGGTCATCTTTTATTATACAATTTTTAGATGTAAAGAGCATAACAGGTATTAGGCTTCGTAGCAAGTTGCTGGGAAGGGTCTGCGGCATCAGGAACACAGAACATGGTAAATACTTCTACTCAATAGTGGAAGGTTCTGAAAGCAAGAAAAGCTGCCAGAAATTAGGATTGTGAAAAAAGAAAAGCAGCTGCATACCATTGGACAACTTATTATGAAACAACAAATGATGGTAATAGTACAGTGACTCTGATACCCGAAATTGTTTAAATGATAACTGACTCTTGTTAATGAGGTTTTGCTCTGCTATTCTTTCTTTTTATCTAGCTACTTATCACAATACTGATGTAGTTCATGTCACTTTAGAAAAAGATTTTTAGGCTATGCATGTGCAAAGGCAAACATACCATTTGGGGAGTTGTTTAATATTATTGTGGAGGAAATATTATTATTTTTACATTTTCATGCATTGATGGATTTGGTTAGGGGTAGATTCAACAAAGAAAAATGACTATTAAGACAAAATAAAAATCTGTTTAATATTATTGTGGAGGAAATATTATTATTTTTACATTTTCATGCACTGATGGATTTGGTTAGGGGTAGATTCAACAAAGAAAAATGACTATTAAGACAAAATAAAAATAATAGCAATATTAAAAAAGATAATGTTCTTTTTATTACCATAACACAAAATTCAGCACTTTATAAAAGATGCAGTTGCTACAAGACATAAAACTTTCAGATCAGATTGTTCATTAATAAGGATAGGCTAGTTTCTGATAAGAATAAGTCCCAAATATGTAAAGTCTCAACATAGAGTAGTCCACCTCTTGCTCATGAAACAATAGTGTATTAGTCCTTTTTTTGTTGCTATAACAGAATACCTGAGACTGGGTGACTTATAAAGAAAATGAAATTTATTGCTTATAGTTTCTGAGGCTAGGAAGGGCGAAGTCCATCTATCTGGTGGTGGAAACAGTGACTCAGGGGTCTCACATTGCAAGATGGTGAGAGCAGAGAGAGCAGAGAGAGACAGACTCTTCTCTTCTTTTAAAACCCTCAGAGCCATGCCCCTGACCACTGTTTTTAACCCATTCACTACTGCAGGGTCTTACAATCCAATCACCTCTTCAAGGCTCCACCTTTCAATTACCATAAAAGGATTTCCCACCCTCTTAGTAGTCTTAGTCACAGTGGGGTCCAAATTTCTAATACATAAAACTTGGGAGACAATTCAGTAGTTTTGGGGTGACATAATTCAATCCAGTACAAATGGTAAGCCAACAAAGAAGTCCACAGGAAAGGTCTTCTCCACAGAGGAATTCAGAAACCCTCACTGACGAAGCCTCTGGCATCTTCAACATGTGACCTTCAAGGTTTCCATAGGCTTCTCCATTTCACAGAACTGATTTTATGGGCCAGCAGAGAAACTCACATTACAGAGTGGGAGCTGAAGGCAGAAATCTCTGGATTCTGTGAGAAGATAATGGGGGCTGAAACTTTAATTTGGCAAGGAAATAGGATGAAACAGTCCCCCTGTAGTGAGGGACTGAAGGCAAAAGGTAAAGCCTGAGACTGGTACTATGTCTGCTCACAAGTGAAAAAAGGCAAAAGATGATCGAAATATCTTCTTGCTTGGGGGCTATAAGTTAGTATTTGCCTTTATAAAAGGGAAAAAATGAAACTGATGTCACATCTGGAAGACTAGTAAATGTTCTGCACTGTTGAAAAATATTATGCAATCCCCTTTTAGGTGTCCACAAACAATATCAAATCTCAGCTGTGGCCCTAGGAAGTAGCTGAGGTGTGGGACAGCTGTACAAATGCCTGAGAGATAGAATGAGTATACAAAAAGAAAAAAATAAAAAGTAAGAAAAACTCATATGAAATGTGAGCTCTCAAAACAAAATTGTGATAAATGGAAAGAAATCCAAGCCATGGAGAGGAGCTAATAAATCCAACAAATAAGTGAATTAATAAGGTTGAGTTGGAAATAGCAGAGTACTCTGAAGACATTAAAATAAGTGTATTTTAACTTCAGAGTGATTGTGAAGAAAACAGAATTTATAAAGTAAAATAAGCAGATAAGAAAATAAAAATATTAAAAATCATAGAAATCAGAAAATGTATTTATTGGAATAAAAATAAAAAGATAGAATAAATAGTCTGAAGACAGAAAAAGAGAATTAGTGAATAAAAAGTTATAATTGAGAAAGTCACCTGATAACATTATGAAATGAAAAATGTGAAGGACTGATTGAGTAATTCTAAGTTATATTTAATGGAAGTACCAAAAGAACAGATTAAAATAATTGAGAGAGCATAAAAATTCAAATTTTTATGGAATTGTGGGAAGGTGGTGGACTAGGGAAAGCTGAGACACATTCCTCCCACAGAAGAAAATCAGAACAGGCCCACTGCTACCAGCGCTGCACTTGCCATTGACATTGTCAGGACCCAGGACTGTTGCCCACCTTCCTACTGTGGGTTTCTGCCCATACCACTCTGCTGTCACCTGAAGTGTGGTTCCAGCTACTGCTGTTGCCAGTATGCATCCAAACTGATGCTACAGCTCTGACCAGGCGGCCCTGCACAGGATCCCTGCCCACACCACTGCACCAGTCAGCCTGGATATGTGCAGGACCCCTCTGAAGCAGCCTCAACAGCCAGCAGCTTCTTGCAGGTCCCTCTGCCATAGCTGCATATAGTATGGCTGCAGCCACCATAGCCATCACACTAGAAGGAGGACTGAGTGTGGAAACCCCTGCTAACTCTGAAGCAGGAACCACCCTGTCTGGGTGCGGGACTCTCTGCCACTGCCATCTGGAGTGCAGCAGCCATCACCAGGGACTTTCCATGCTGCCACACCAGTCAGACCAGCCGCACCCAGGACTCTCCCCTCACCACCAAGCCGCCTCACTAACCAGCCAGCTTGGCTGTGCACAGGACCCGTGCTGCACTGCCTGCAGTACAGTGGCCATTGCCAGGGGCCATCCATGCCGGCTCACCAGCCAGACCAGCTGTGTGCATGGGACCTCTGTCCAAGCCATCTCACCAGCTGGCCCTGCTATATGCAGAACCCCCATCATAGTGGCGTACAGTGTGGCTGCTGCTACCATAGTCATCACATCAGCCAGACTGACCACCCAGGCCACTGCATCAACCAAACCAGCAGTGGGCACGGCACCCTGCCAATACTGAAGCAGTAACCAGCCTAGCTGGATACAGGACCCCAGCTGCTATTGCCTGCAACACTGCTTGCAACACTGCTTCCACCACTGCCACTGCCAGCAGCCACACACACTGCTACCAATGCCAGTGTACCACACAGACTGGCCAAGGGCAGGACCAACCACTGCCACCATGCATTGACAAAAGAAGGGTCACAAATGGAGACACCAGAAAGAGGGGAAGTAGAGAAGACCCACACCCCAGGGACACAATTCACAGGGGGAATTTCACCCCATGTGCAGTGAGCATGACTGCCTTCATCCAGGGAGAGTTATACATAAAGAACCTGGAGAATACAGAAAACCAGGATAGCCAAATAGTGTACAGAAGAACATTCCCAGCCACCACCAACCCATGGCCCAACCAAAGGAAGCAAGAACCCAGGAGAAGCCTTGGCCTATAGGAACAAGGAAAGAGAAATCTTGCCTAGGGTCATTCATTGAAGCTGAGGAAATCCAGTGTAACTCCAGTGTGACCAGCAGACTCATGGAACACTAGCTGGGGAGTTAACAAGTCCACCTAGGGTCACTTATCCTAGCCAAAGAGTGAGAAGGAACACAGACACTTCACCAAGATCTCGAGAGCTAGCCCACATCCTCAGTGTCCCAACTCACCTCAACAAGAAATCACTAAGTGCTGCAGTGACTACACCACAGAGGCACTCACATACAACTCTGACATTGAATACAACAGAAGTACCCACATGTACGCTACACCACTGAGTCTACTCAGAACCAATATTAATATACCCTACTAAGCAGTCAATACAAAACACATTTACAGGAGGAAATTTCTCTCCTCAGAGTAACAGATGAAGCAACTGCTCAACTGGATGACTAGAAATCAATGTAGAGAAACTAGAAATAACAAAACAAACAAAGAAGGAAATATGACACCACCAAAGGAATACGATGATTCTCAAGTACCAGACCCCATAGAGCAGGAAACCCTTGAAATGTCTGAAAAGGAATTTTGAGTAACAATCTTAAACAAACTCAGTGAGACACAGAGATACCCAGTTAGATAACACAATGGAACAAGAAAAACAATCCAGGACTTGAAGGATGAAATTTACAAAGAGATAAATTCTATAAAAATGAATGTGGCAGAACTCCTGGAACTGAAAGACTCAGTCAATGAAATAAAAACTGCAACTGAGAGTGTAAGCAGTAGGCTGGAGCAAGCAAAAGAAAGAATTTCTGATCTCAAGGATAGTCTTTTTTAAAATAAACAAACCAAACAAAAAAAAGGAAAAAGAATTTTTTTAAAATGAAGAGAATCCAAGAGACCACTTTAAGCCTACAACCATTTGAATCATGGGTGTTCTGGAGGAGGAGGAGAAAGGAAAGGGCATTGAAAACATGTTCAATGAAATAATAGCAGAAAACTTCTCAGTTATTGGCAGAGATATGGACTTCCAGATCCAGGAGGCTCAAAGGTCCCCAAACAGGTTTAACCCAAAAAGGTTGTCTCCAAGACACATTGTAGTCAAACTGTCAAAAGTCAAAACAGACAGAATCCTAAAAACAGCAAGAGAAAAGCATCAAGTCACTTATAAGGGAAGCCCCATCAGACTAACAGCAGACTTCTCAACAGGAACTCTCTAGGCCAGAAGAGATTGGGATGATATATTCAAAGTACTAAAAAAAAAAAACCCAAAACAAACAAAAAAAACCCCCCACCAACCAAGAATATGTTAACCAACAAGGCTATCCTTGAGAAATTAAGGGAAAATAGTCCCAAAACAAACAAACAAAAAAACCCCACCAACCAAGAATATGTTAACCAACAAGGCTATCCTTGAGAAATTAAGGGAAAATAGTGTATTTCCCAGACATGCAGTGGGAATTTACCATCACACAACCAGCTCTACAAGAAATCCTTAAGGGAGTCCTGTGCCAGAACCCAAAAAATGATAACGACCATCATGAATACACTAGAAAGAACAAACACCACTGGTAGAGCAGATATGCAAATGAGAAAGAGAAAGAAAATACACCATACCACCTGAAAAATACAATGAAAACTGAAGACAAACAACAAGAGGGAAAGGAAGGAACAAAAGATATATAAATCAACCATAGGAAAAGCAATTAAACGACAAGAGTAAGACAGTATCTCTCAATATTAATCCTAAATGTAGATGGATTAAATTTCCCATTCAAAGGACACAGACCAACTGATTGGATTAAAAAGCTAGAACCGTCTATATGCTGTCTTCAAGAGACCCACCTCACCTATAAAGACAAACACAGATTAAAAGTGAAGGGGTTGAAAAAGACACACCATGGAAACAGAAACCAAAAATGAGCAGGGGTAGCTATTCTCATATTGGATAAAATAGACTTCAAATCCTCAACAAAATATTAGCAATCAGAATACAGCAACACATCAAAAAAATTGTACACCATGGTCAAGTGGGATTCATTCCAGAGATGCAAGGATGGTTCAACTTATGCAAATCAGTAAACGTGATACACCACATTAACAGAATCATATGGATAAAAACCATATGACTATACCTGTAGGTTAAATGAAATCCCATCAAAATACCAACAATATTCTTCACAGAAATAAAAAAGACAATTCTAACATTCATACGTAACAACAAAAGATCCCACATAGCCAATGTAATCCTGAGCAAAAAATATAGCTGGGGGCATAACACTCACTGACTTCAAACTCTGCAACAAAGCTATAGTGACCAAAACAGCATGATGCTGGCATAAAAACAGACATTCAGGGCAATGAAACAGAATAGAGAACTCAGAAATCAACCCTCATAATTAAAACCAACTGATTTTTGACAAAGGCAACAAGAACATACATTTGGAAAAAGACTGCTTCTTCAATAAATGGTGCTAGGAAAACTGGATATCTATGTGTAGAAAAATGAAACTAGACCTGCACCTCTGGACATATACCAAAATCAACTCAAAATGGGTTATAGACTTAAATATAAGACCTGAAACCACAAAACTCCTAAAAGAAAACATAAGGGAAACACATCAGGATACAGGACTGGGCAAAGACTATGAATATGACCCCAAAAGCACAGGCAACAAAAGAGAAAACTAAACAAATGTGATTATATCAAACTAAAAAGATTCTCCACTGTAAAAGAAAAAATCAACGGAGCAAAAAGACAACCTACAGAATGTGAGAAAATATTTACAAACTAGGCATCTGACAAGGGATTAATATCCCGAATATACAAAGACCTGAAACAACTCAACAATAAGAAAACAAGTAGCCCAATTAAAATAACGGGCAAAGGAGCTGAGTAGACGTTTCTCAAAGGAAAATATACAAACAACAGACACATGAAAAAATGCTCAACATCACTAAGTATGAGAGAAATGCAAATCAAAATCACATGGAAATATCATCTTACCCCAAATAGACTGGCTATTATCAAAAGACAGAGAATAACAAATGTTGGCAAGGATGTGGAGAAAGTGAAACCCTCTTACACTGTCTATAGGACTGTAAACTAGTACAGCCATTATGAAAAACAGTATGGAGTTTACTTAAACAACTACAGATCGAACTACCACACAACCCAGCAATCCTACTGCTGGATATGTACCTAAAGAAATGGATATCATCATGCTGAAAAAACACCTGCACTCCCATGTTTATTTCAGCTCTATTTACAATAGACAAGAGATAGATTCAACCTAAATGTCAATTGACAGAAGACTTTAAAAGGAAAATATGGAATATATACTTAATGGAATATTACTCTGCCATAAAAAAGAACAAAATTCTGACATTCACGACATGGATGCACTTATAGGAAATCATGTTAAGTGAAGTAAGCCAGGCACAGAAAGAGAAATAGCACATGTCCTCACTCATAAGTGGGAGATAAAAAATTAACAAATAAATAAAAAAAATAAAAGAATGAAGAATACAATAATCACAATGATATTTTGAACTTTCAAAAGGAAAGAAAAAATTGAGATTATTAGAGGTGGGAAAAGAGGAGGAGGAGGGGTAAGGGATGAATTGGTAAAGGGCCATGAAAAATGATTACGTTGTATAATGTTGAATATCCTGATTTGAGCATCATATATTGTACACAGGTAATGATATTCAACTCTGTGCCTCACAGACACGTACAGTCAACTCAGTTACAATGAAAAAAAAAGTGTTCTTTTTTAAAAGAAAAAAAACTATTAGTATTAGACAAAAAATAGTTTGATCTTTGACCAAAATCTGGTAATAAATATGTTAACTTGATTGTGGTAATTATTTCACTACATATATATGTATTGAAACCTCACAGACACCTTGAATATATACAGTTTTTGTCAATTATACCACAATAAAACCCAAAAAAAAAATTGTTCATATTGATGTTGCAGTATTCTTTTGAAGAATTTGGAAGAAAATTAAAGTGAATATGATACATTGATGATTAGGTATTACAGAATAAAGAGATCTATTTGGGATGAGTACCTACCCCAAATTGGTTGTAGTTTTGGCATTCCATCCATTATTGACAAAAATGTGGCAGGTCTGCACCTCTTTAAGGTGGTAAAAGCCAGAATCAGGTGAATGTTTACAAAAAAATGAGAATTGTCTGTTTCCTCTTCCACATTAAAATGGAACATATCTGTGGAACAATGAAAATGCTAAGAGCAGTAACCACATTAGATTGGTTATGTGATAATCACAATAGAGTTGGCCCTAATGATATGTTTCTTCTCCAAACAATGGCAAACAAAATAATTCAGGGAAAGTTCAACCTTCCCATCCAGAAGACAAAAGAGCATTATATGGTTAGTAGTGAAATAGCTTACTATGGAGTTTAAGAATGGTCTTCTATGGAGTTTAAGAATGTGTAAAAAGTTAGAGCAATTTTAAAAAGGGCAAAGAAAAAGAAAGGATAATTCTGAGCCTATGGGAAAAAAAGTGGAAGGGGGGAGGTTGCCAGGTGGATTTGTTCTGTTGTATATTAAAATAGGGGGAAGATTAAAATGGAGAAAAAGATAAGAAGGTGCCCCAAAAGCTTCTACTTTGCAGGTCATCACTCTTAAAGGATTTTGCTGCATTCAATCTATACATTCTGGGATGAATTTAAATAGGCAAAGAGAAAGAACTAAATAGGAGGGCTGAAACACGGTGTAGAATTAATCTCATCTATGAAGTATGATACAACTTTATTTCCAGTGTACCCTCCAAGGCTATATGAAACTTTTAGGCTAAATACCAGTGGGTATGGAGAAATTCTTATTTGGCATGTTGGACAGAGGTTTCCAGTAAAACAGAATTTCTGCCAGTAACATTGAAAAGACGTGGCAGGAGTTCAATGGAATTGGGTAGGTAGGGAGACGCTTTCTGGAAGGCATTCAATTAAAAATGAAATTACAGATCAAAATGCTAGAAGCTACAAGGTATTTACCTAAATCCATATTTACAATAAACATGGCACAAGTGGAGAACATTGCTGTTACCTCCTTCAGGTCAAATTTTAGCCAAATCTGTCCTATTTTAGGATAAATTGGATATACAAGGTAAAACTTCTTCAGCCCTATTTAGTGAGAAGCAGTAGGCAAATAGAATTCCCTGAGGGAAGCAGAAAATTTTAACTTTAACTTAAAAAGTAGTAGAAATAGGGGTAATTATATCAATGTGCCCATTTTATAATAATTTAAGCTTGATTAACAAGAAAGGTAAGCAAATCTTTGAGGTGGATGGAAGACTAATGTGGAATGAAAAAAGTAATGCCCTTGATAGGGTCTTTTGTGCCTGATAAACTATACAAAAGCAGCAACAGACTACAGGAGACCATATGATGTGACTCGCTGAGCTAATGCCTCGTTTTCATGCCTACAGCAGAAGAAAGTAAAGCTCTTTGCCTCTAAGTGAGTACAAATTCAATACATTTTTACCACAGTGTCAAAGGTATTTAAACTCTACCATGAGCTGTCATAATTTTATGAGGAAAGATGTGGACATGATATTGGTAAAGAACAGTCTGAGTCATTGCATTGCTGGCATTAAAATACTAACAGAATGGGAAAAGGAAGCAAAAGAAACCTTAACTGAAAAAGTTACACATAGTATTAGAGATAACATTTGGTAAATATTTCAAAAATTCAGGAATTGGCTCAGACTGTGAATTGAGGAATTATTTGCCTGGTTCCTTAAGTGGTCTTTTCAAAACTACAGATAAATTACTGTACCTGAAGAATCTGACTACTAAGAAGACACTTCAACATTTACTGGATTTATTTCATTCTGGATTGTGACCTTCCTAATTTTTGGAATCCTGTTCCCTATTTAAAATAGGCAAAGTGAAAGAAGAACTACATGACTAGGAATAAGATAATTCAAATGGACACCTGAGCAGAGTTTCACAATGTGTGATATAAAAAATGCTGCAGCAAAGGACTTGTGCTGTGCCACTGGGACCATAAGAACCAAATAAACATATGAAGACATTTCACCAACTTGTCACCATGCTCATTGCACTTTGTGACAGAAGTCAGATCTTGGCTTCTCAACCCTCCAGGACTGGCTGCTAGGGTTATACACCAGAAAGCTACCCAATGCTGCTGCTCTTTTCAATAAAAACAATTGACTTAGTGTTGGTCTCATCACTAATGACATACAAGTTATCTTAGTGGATTTGCTTTTTTAATTATCTCGCATGGGATTTGCGGATGGGGAAAAGGTTAGAATAATTCAGGGAATGGGCATCAGAGGGTGAAAGGGACACTCTGAGCCCATGATGAAAACAATGGAGATTTCAGTGGGGAGATTTTCCACAGAGTTCATTTATCAAGAGAGTTGTGTGTGTTTGTGTGTGTGTACACTGTATATATGTATAAACATGTATATATGCATGCATATACATACATGAGGGTACTACAAAAAGTTCGTGGAAAAAAATTGAATTAAAAGATAATATGAATCCCCTCCTGTGTATACATATATACAGAGGGACGGACAGACAGACTCTAGGTGGTGCCTCAGGAGACAAATCACATGAGTTAGCTATGATTTGCCTGACAATAAACCAACCCTAGGACCTTCTATCTCCCATATTCCATTGCTGAATAACCTGACCATATGACTCATCTTAAAACAATGCAGGCAGCATGGGGTACCTTTGGCAAATCTCAGAAAAACCGTAAATTTCACCAATTCATCTCATAGAGGAAAACCTCTTGGAAAAGTAGAAAAGGGTAAATCTGTATAGGCTGAATTACTTGCAGAAGTACATTTAGCTTTTGTAGAAGAACTAGGGACTTATTCTAACTAAATATGTGTGTATTTTTACAGATTTGGGGGCAGCAATGATAGACTAACTCTGTTTGGTTAAATCGGTGATGGAAAATTGGTAAACTAAAAATACCTGCATGTGGAGATCCCTAATTTTGGAAGGACTTCTGCTATACTGAAGAATAAAGAAAAGATACTAGATGTTGAATGCTCCCTACAACATCTTGCAGGAATTTTTAATGGGAGTGAAATGTGATATTTAAAACACTCCTTGAAGTAGCATACTAAGTATAAGAAACGAGTTGTCACAGGGGCAACCAGGCTACGCAGATGAGCTGAGTGAAGAAGATATATTTCCTTGTTTTCTGCTGTACCAATAGTTGCCTATGACTCTTCAGAATGACAAGAAAACACTTTAAAAAATTGCCATGCAGAAAATTCCATGGGGGTAGAATTCAGCTCACAATTACCAGGTATGTCATATTGCACCAGTGCCTATAGTCTCAGGAGGATTTCTAAGGGTCCTGATAGGCATTGATACATTACCCACTTTTTTATTGTAAATCTTATTACTAAAGCAATGATTAAGAATGTTATGAATGATTGTGCATGAGCATAATGTGGATTATTTCAGTGTGGAGCATCTGTATATAATTTCTCTGCCTAAGGGACTTAGTTCAAAATGACTGCAATATAGTTATGGGTTAAAAGCACCATCTTGTTTGGGCATATTTCACTCTTACTTTCAGAGTGGTGGTTTGATAAGAAATTGAAACAAATAATTAAAATATTTGCTAAAAATGGAAAAAGGAATATTTTTCCTGTCTGATTAGGAGACTGGACTTAACACTTTAATAGGGAGGACATAAATGGAACCTTTGGCAGTGCAGAAGTGAGAATGAATGTGTAGAAGACAATGCTGTAATACATCTCTGCTTTTCCCTCTTGACAAGTTGTTTCTGTAGTATTGTAGAATTCCCAATACCTCACTCCAATTTGTCAGCTCCTATCAAGAGAGACAGACATTTTGGCACATGACAATATCTCTAAGCCTTCAAATTGTGCAGCACTTACTCCAGAAGAATTCCTGGTTTTGAAAGGCCTTATGTTGACCTGATTTTCTTGGTGGGAGGAATATCTCTGCTGCTCACAAGTCCAAGAATGGGAATGAATGAAAGAGAAGACATTGGTGCAGATGCTCTTTTTGGCAGTTTTGTACTTGAGAACTGTGCCTGAACCCCTCAACACAATCCAAGGAGGAAGAGTCAGGGGATAACTAAAAATAGGGAAAGTTGTAGCTTAAAGGAAAGAAAACTGGAAGTGAGGGGAAACACCAGAAAAAATGCTAATATTTTGCTCCCTCAAGAGTGTATCAATGCAAAAGAATGACCAAATTTAGTTTTTGTTTCCCGGAGAAAACCACCAGTATTGTTTCTTTCTGAAAAATGTCACTTGGGCTGAAGATGAGGTAGGAACTTTGCCAAAAATTCTTCCTGGCTAATCTGGAGAGGGAAAAAAAAATAAAAAAATGATACAGCACTCTGTAATGGCTGTACTAAATCTTGGTCATTTAAAATCTTCTTTTGGTTAAAGGTTTATAGATTATGTTTACTAATTAAGTTCTTATGCTGTGATCCAAAGATATTATCTTTGAATTGCACAGGTCTGTGACTGTACAGTAATTGATCACTAAGCATTAAATATCTGCACTAGGGTGACACACTTTTGAAGCAGTTGCCTGGTTATGAGGAATGTTGTATTTCTACAACTTGGCTAATACACCAGAGCCTGCTTTGCTGTTATAAATGTATTAAATATGAATGTGTATAAATTCAATAGCAGGAATTGAAAAGAAGTTGATGATAATAAGGGGGTCTAATATAGGGATGATACAGGGTCCACACTCACTGATGTTATCTTATAGCCCTCCAAAGAAACTCTTAATTAGGCAGTTCTTACGGCACATGTAAACTGGATAGATTTTAGCAGTTAATATGCACAATTAATGATTTCCTAATACATGCAATGTGTGGGGGGGTACTGTGAATATATCTTTTCTAGACTGCATTTATACTTATCAGTAGCAAAGGCAAGTTTAGTGGCAAAGTCAACACTGACCCCAATGGTATTGAAGGGATTCAAGAACCAATGATTCGTAGCTAGATGTCTTAACCCAAGCAGAAATAGCACATTTGAAAGCATACTGCAATGTTGAGAAGTACATCATACCCCATACAGAAATTTTAGAGGGTTTATTTTGGCAAGAAACTAGCCAAATTTGGCAGGACTTGGAATGATGAAGAACAGTAGGTAAGTGGAGCAAACCTATTCATAAAATGATGAGGCAATTTTCCTGAGTAACATTTTGAGAGAAGACATGACCCCTTACCCAGGATAAGCTGTCTTATATCTGATGACCATGGAGTCAAATATGTTGTAAAGACAGTAACTGAGAGTCATAAAAGTCCAGGCTAGAGGAGATCATGAATGAAAATAGTCTGACTAGCCCAAGTTGTATAGGATGTCACAAGATTGGCATTGATTAAGAAAGGCTTCCTGGTAATACAATTAGTGAGGACAGGGAAAAATATAATCTGCATCATGCCATTCCAGTGGAAAGTACATGGGCCATGGTACAATAGTATTTAAAATATGATATTTGTCAAAGATGATTTTTTGTAGCTGGATATGGCTGGAACTGCAGATTTGATAGGCCCCAAATTTTATGAACAGTGATTTTTTCAGTAACTGTCTTACTAAAAATAATATAAATGAGATACCATTGATATAATGTTAATATACATTTGATGTACAAAACACTACTTCTTAACACATCTATTGGAACTTGGTATAGTAAGGGATTTGTTAGTTGTTTGAAAGAAAGTGAGGAGAAAAGGATATATTTCAATGAGAAACCTCAGAATGGAAAGTTGTTTGGGAAACTTGATCTGCAATCCCTGACTGATGTAGCTCTCATGGAAACTGACTTAAGTGAAGAGGAAACAGATATAGTTTCAGAATAATTAGATGTAAATTCAAATACATCGCTCATATTTATTTTTCAGAAAGTACAATTACTAATAAATGAAGGGATAAAAAGTAAAATCAAATTAGTTAAAGAATATAAAAAACATGTGAACAAATTTGCTCAGGATCAACATATTTAGTCAATGATACTAACATTACCTGAATTTTACATACCTCATTGGCTTATAGACATGAAAACCTGTCTTTTTTGTTTACAATATAAAAAAATATACACCTTTCAAAGAAGACATAAAAGGTTATGGAAAGCACACAGAACATGATTGCAGTTATCCAGATTTCCAAGGTAGGCTGCTGTTAAAGAATTAACAATGGGTGTGAATTTATATTCCATACCCAGAAACAGCTAAAAATATGACCCGGGATTCACCCTCTTTGAACTCTGTCCTCTTAAATGTGCTGGCCATCTGATCAATGTCGTACCAAACAAATTGTACCTTGTTATAAGAATTGCTTCTTGTTAAACACAATGAATGAGTTGAGGTTTCTCTGGAAAAGATGTGACTTGATGCATATGGCTAGAAGGGCATTATGACAAGCAGTACAAAAGTTAGTGGAGAAATGGAAGGGGTTGCTTTCCTTAGTTGCAGGGCCCTAGTCAGCCTCTTCTTTTGCAATCAAACATACCCTGTACAGTGAATATCCTGGCGAGCTATGGATGTTATGAGACCTTTAAATGCAACTGCTATTTTGTTGTGTGTTGCATTCCTTGCTTTGTGTCCTTTAAATCTAAATAAAGTAGTGTTGGAAACATATTGTCTTGTGTTTCAAATAAATCTGAATTTAGAGAAAACTGATATTGGGTTCTAAAAAGCATGTCATATTTTTAAAGGATTAAATTAATTAAAGTTATATCTTAGAAAGTAAAAGAATTAAAGATGGTCTGAAAAGGTCAACAATTAAGAGCTTCTATGTATAAAATAGAAAAGACTAATAGATGTAATAAATGCAGTAGAAAATACAAGGGTTTTTAAATGTGGCATTTGTGTTTAAAAATAAGCTTCACTAAATAATAATTATTTGATTTGGAGTAATTTACTTAACTGTTTTGAACCCATTTACACAATAGTAAAATGAGTTTAATGTGTGTACTACAGAAGATTGATGTGCTGATTATAAAAAAATGATACATAAAACTCCACAAAGTAGATGCTCACAAAATATGAGCATATTCTATCTTCTCTTTCTTTTAAATTTAGTCTGGTTAATAAAATTTTCTTAAGCATGATTCAGCTTCATGAAGAAATACCTAAAACATATGAATTATACAATAATGACTATGTAAAATAGACCTATTTTTTTTAAATCTATGGTTACATAACAAAGTACCTTCAAATTCAGCAGCTTAAAACAACAAAAACTTATATTCTCATGATGTCCAAAGATTATGAATCTTGAAAATTCTGATTCAGGATCTCTTATCAAACTGCAGTTAAGATGTTGATTAGGGCTGTGGTCATCTGGTCATCTCAATGCTCAAGTGAGGGAATTCATGTGAATTTTGCCAGGTCCTGCTGGCAGCTGGATAGAATTATCATCTCCTTGCCATGTGGGCCTCTCCATAAGGCCCTAAAATATGGCATCTGGCTTTTCTTGGAGTGAGGGAAGTTGAGCACCTCAGAAGTCACAGTGTTTTTATAAACTTACTTACAGATATGGCATTATATTGTTTTGCCATATTCTACTTGTTAGAGGTGAATTACTAGGAGATTATACATGTGCATAAATACCTAGAGAAACCATTATTAGGGGTTATTTATTTATTTATTTATTTATTTATTTTTTGTCCTTTTTGAGACCGGCCGCACTGTGCTCAGCCAGTGAGCGCACCGGCCATCCCTATATAGGATCCGAACCCGCGGCGGGAGCGCTGCTGCACTCCCAGCACCACACTCTCCCTAGTGTGCCACGGGCTCGGCCCATTTAGGGGTCATTTTAGAAGCTGCCATCGTCATTGAGTTTTTGGCTCCCAGTAACTCATGTTATTCCCACATGTGAAATATATACAACCCTCCATGGTCACAAAAAGTGATATCCCATTACGCCATCTGTTCAAAAGTCCGGAATCATATTATCTAAATCAGGTCCAATTTTGCATGAGAGCCCTCAGGTAGTTTCCTAACTATAACTCTATGAGTAGAGTTCCTCTCATACTGAGAAGGGTTACTATGGTAACGACTATGGTTCTGCCTGGGAGGGATTCTGATTTAGCCGTCTTAAATCATGATTCCATAGATTGTCCTCTACCTCATTGTCATCTAAGCAAATGTCTGTGATTCCCCTTGATCCATATATTCATGAAACTAAAGAATAAAAGTTATTTCATTTCTCACATATGCAAAATAAAATAGTGCAACAGACACAGAACAACTTGTGTAAATATTCCTGTTCAAAAAGGGTGAATAAGGGAAGCACAAGGAGTCTCTGGTCTCTAGAAATTCTGAAATCCAGGCAGGAAAATATTGGAAGTTCCTTGATTAGGTATCAAGACTTGGGAATAAATTTCTAAGCCTCTCAATTCTGCCCTCTCGGTTCTTGGTTCTTCCCTCTGAATTATCCTTTGATTTTGTTAACAAATAGCATATGTTTTCAAAGGGCTAGTTTTCTTTCCCTGCCTCCTGACACTAGAATTTTGGAGGTATGACCTTTCATTTGTACTCGATTTCCTTCAGTCCAAGTATTTCAGCTGACAGAGTTTTTTTTTGTTTTTTGTTTTTTGTCTTTTTGTCTTTTTCCGTGTCCGGCAACGGATCGCAACCCTCAGTGTCGCCCCCGTACCGGACCGGGACCAGCAACGGGATCGCAACCCTCGGTGTTGCTCCCGCGCCTCGCTCAGCCAGTGAGCGGGAACCGGTCCGTATGTGGGATCCGAACCCTTGGCGGGAGTGCCGCTGCGCTTCCCAAGCAGCGCACTACAGCAGTGTGCCACCAGGCCAGCCCCTGACAGAGTTT
The DNA here is from genome assembly GCF_000696425.1 of Galeopterus variegatus. Classification (NCBI taxonomy): domain Eukaryota; kingdom Metazoa; phylum Chordata; class Mammalia; order Dermoptera; family Cynocephalidae; genus Galeopterus; species Galeopterus variegatus. The sequence goes on from NW_007732807.1 coordinate 72,150, forward strand.
TTTTCAAAACATTGTGGGCCTCTGGTAAATCTCATTGAGTTAAACTTCATGAGAAAAGCCGTACCCATAAATGCCTTTGAGATAACCCTTCTGTATCTCGGGTTCCATCCAGGACAGCTGAGGATAAAGACTTTAAAGTTTTTAGAGGTTCTGTTGTTGACTGAGAGGAACAATGAGGCACACACTTAATCTTTAAAAGGGCTTTAAAAAAATTGTTATGAATATTCGTGAGATACAAAGCTGATTGTCCCGCCTCGTGCCCTAGATGTGAAGGCCAGATCCATACTTGCAGTATGCCAATCACCACAAATTGTGATTGAACCCGTGTCCCATACCCAATTATCCCCAACCTCCCTCCCCCTCCCGCTTTCCCCAACTCCATGGTATGCTCTCTCCCTCTGCAAGTCCAATGCACCACTGTGGTCTTTCTTTCCTTCCTCCTTTCTCTCTTAGCTCCCAATTATGAATGAGTACATATGGTATTTTTCCCTCTGTGGTTTGCTTATTTCACTCAACATAAGTTTCTCCAGGCTCATCCAACTTGTTGCAAATGGGAGAATTTCATTATTTTTTATGGCAGAGTAGTATTCCACGGTGTATATGTACCACAGTTTCTTTATCCAATCATCCATTGATGGACATTTAAGTTGGTTCCATATCTTGGATATTGTAAACAGAGCTGTGATGAACATGGGAGTGCAGGTATCCCTTCAACATGATGATTTCCATTCCTCTAGGTATATACCCAGAAGTGGGATTGTTGGATTGTATGGGAGATCTATTTGTAGTTTCTTGAAAAATCTCCACACTGTTTTCCATAATGTTTGTACTAATTTACAGTCCCACCAACAGTGCAGGAGCATTCCCTTCTCTCCACACCCTTGCTGGCATTTGCTATTCACCATCGTTTTGATTATAGCTAGTCTAATTGGGGTGAGTGATATCTCAATGTGGTTTTAATTTGCATTTCCCTGATGACTAGTGATGGTGAGCATTTTTTCATGTACCTTTTGGCCGTTTGTGTGTCTTCTTTTGAAAAATTTCCATTCAGCTCTTTGCCTATGTTTTTTAATATAGAACTAAAGAGTACTCTGAGGTACCACCTTTGGACTTCTAAGAATTTAAGAAAATGTTTTTTAGAACATCCTTCACTTCATCTCTAGACCATATTTTCCTGGTAGTATCCTGGATTTGAACTTCGTTACAAAAACATTTAACTTTAGCATCTTTGGCCATCAGGAGCAAGTAAGAATTTTTCCAAAATTATTTTTGTGATACATTTTAATTGAACAGTTTTGATCACTTTATCTCTCCTATCTCACATTTTATTATTAGCCATAAAAAAAAGAAAAAAGAAAGAAAGAAAGAAAAACGAGGTAGCAGCTTCAGCACTTTGCTTGGGAACTTGCTTAGTTCACAGTTTATTAGGCTTTCCACATAAACATATTTGACGACGTTGTTAATTTTTCTGCCACAACATAACAGAGATTTTCCTTTCTCTAGTTTTCAATAATGTTACTCCTTTCCTTTTGATCCCTCATCAACAGTCTCCTCAAAGTCTGGGTTTCTACTAGCAGTTTCATCAAAGCAATTTATGCTTTTACTAAGACTCCTCAAAATCTTTCCAGCCTCTACCCACTACCTGATTCCAGAATCATTCCTATATTCTTAGATATTTATTCTTGCAACACTACACTGGTATTATCTCATTGTTTCCCTGGTCAAGAATATAGTCATGGCTTAGATGGTCACTTCTGATTTACAGTATTTGACAACCTACGGTCAAGAGTCAACTGGAGATGGAATACTTTAAAGCTCACTCATATGACTCCTCAGTTTACCATTTCATTTCAGATGTAGACATCATTTGCTTAATACATGGTCTCTTCATAGAGCAGCTCACAACATGGCAACTTACTTGGCCCAGAGTTACTGAATGAGAGAGAAATGAAGGGCAAGCCAGATAGAAGTCACAGTCTTTTTGTAGACTAGTTTTAGAAGTGGTATCCCTTAACTTTTACCATATTCTATTTGTTAGAAGTGAGTCATTCAGTCCAGCCCATAATCAAGGGAAGGAAATTACTTAAGAGCATGAGTACTAGGAAGAGGAATCATTGGGGACCATTTTATAGGCTGCCTACCATACTTGTGATAGGAAATATGCAAGTATTGAATTAACACTTGTCTGAACGTGAGTTCTTACAACTTCTAAGTTCTTTTCAATTTTATGTTTTTATAATTCTTTAAGCTAATATCAGAGTTAGAGAGAATGTAAAATTATTTTTGAATACATTGTTAAAAATTGAATGGATTTTGATGTTTTTAGTTAATTTTCTCAGTCAATAAAAAATACTCAGTAGTTGAGAATTCAGAATGCATTGTGAAAATTCTGATTTTTTTTGTAATTTTAAAGTATTTTAAGCTCCTATGTCTTTTATAAACTGAAGTTAAATGTAAAAGACTCTTTATTTAAAGAAATTTTTTTTTTTTTTTTTTTTTTTTTTTTTTTTTTTTTT